>NW_007732726.1:89670-95614 GCF_000696425.1 Galeopterus variegatus
CTTGTCTTGTGGGTAGGTACTTTGCACTCTAAGATGACATATGTAAATGAAAAACAAGCCAGAGGCTCTCCTGTGTGCTGATTTTTTTTTTTTTTTTGTCAGATATCACTAAGTGAGGCTAGAGACAGGCAATTGAAAAAAACGTTGAATCTCCTGCCAAGGAGATCCCAGTTTAGTGGGAGAGATGGGCGCATGAACCAAATGGTACAGTGTAGTGTGAGAAATTCCTCAGTGGAAGGAGTGACTAAATGTTCAGGAGCCCTGGGAAAGTTTAATATGAAAGGTGAAGACTGATCTGTTCAGAGTAAAAAGATGTTAACCAGTCAGACAAAGGAAAGCTGAAGAGAAAGGCAGATAAACTAGTATGTAAAAAATTATGCAGTCAAGGAGTACTCAGTGAACCACAGCCAGTGTAATATGGCTGGAGTATAACAAGACAAAGAAAAACAATGAAAGATATGTCAGGCAGAGGTCCTGGCTCCATTACTAGCACATAGCAGCTATTCAACAATTGTTCCTATTTTTCCTCTTTCTTCTCCCATTCAAGATACCCAATCAGAGAGGTATACTTTCACTGAAGTACTTTTCAAATTAAACCAAATTAAGTTCTTGGAGTGAAGAAATCAACCTCTTCAATATAGGATTTCCTTTCATCTTATTATTCTATTGAATTAAACACTTAAGGCATCATTGCCTGTTGTTTCATGCTTAAAATTTATTCTTTTAAAACGGATTGTTTATGTCAAGTGTTGTTGGAGAGCCCTGATGTAAGTGCAACCATTTTCAGTGTGTGGATTGACTTTCATTGTGGGCAAATAGCTAAAGGAATATTCTGCTTTTGCTTACTCATCCCTTCATTTTTCACACTTAATATAAACATGCCCTATATTACAAATGGTATTTTGTTTATAAAAACCCTACAGATATTAATTATATGTTCTAAAGTCGATGTTTAATATGCAATGTTATCAGAAAATATAAAGCCTCATATTTCATGTTCTTAAACTTAATCTTTAGTCTTTTAAATTTACCATTGGAATCATTCTTTATTTCTATTGTAAGTGCTTTAACTGGCTTAAATTTGTGCTTCTGTTTCCTTTTTTGGGCAAATTTTTATCTTTTTTTTTCAGTTTTTTTATGTCAGTGATTTATGCTTCCTAAATAGTTTTTGAATGCTAAATTATACAAATCTTAGGAAAGTTGGGAGGCCAAATAAAAAGCCCATAGCCTATGTGATGTGATGCTTATCATGTTTGTATAGAATCATGATCAGTAAAAGAATTTGTGAATTTCTTATTTCAAATATATGGTGTAGTTTGTATTTTGAGTACGTCGTCGGTATAACAGGATGATGGGCAAGTCAGCTGTTTCCAAGGACTGATTAAGTTATCAATTGACTAGATGAATAGTGAATATCCAATTATATGACTTGCTAGAATTAGTCAAAACTTTCCATCAATGATTTGTGGGAGAAAAAAGGAGAGAGGCAAGCAAGCATCATTTCATAGAAAAGCATAAAAGATTCCTCTCTAGAAATTTGACAGCCCAGCTGTGTATGTGTTTTTATCTCTATAATAGTTTTGAAAGCTGAATTCTGGAACTTCAGTGTCACTTTAACTTTGATTAAAAAATGAGGGACTAGTCAAAGGAAACAGCATCAATACCAAGAGATGGGAAACCAAAGTGGGGTGTGTGTGTGTGTGTGTGTGTGTACAGATAGATGCATGTGTGACTGTGATGAAAGAATCTGCCTAGAAACTCAGGGTTTTTAGCCTGGCCAAACAATTTGAGTCATTGTTGACTAAAAGTAATGATCTAAAGAAAAGCACTAAGTGATTTTAAGAGGTTTTGGTGACTCAAAGTCTAGAATGTCTGTTGATTTTCATCTAATTATTAGACACTTGAGGCATAATTTTTTCTTATGTTGTTCACAAAAGGAATTTTAGTATCTAAGATTGACCTGTGAACCATTTTACATATTCTCTTTCCTTCTTAACACGTTTGTCTTTAATGCCCCAAGTAACTTATCTCCTGAATCTCTTCTAAGCTATACCACTTCAGAAGGTTTTTCTCCTAAGCATACCAACTTTGGAAATGGTCATTTGCAGTAATTTTTTTCCCTAGATATTTCTCTTCTGGCCTCCAATTTCCATTATTTATGCTAATTTGCCTTTTCCAACAATATAATTCTTTGTCAAATGCTACCAGTCATAGAGGTGACATTGGAGAGGTCCAAAAATCTACCCACAGGAGGACTAATAAGAACCTCCAATTACTTTTGAACTCTTCTTCAGAGTCTAGTTTTCTTTGTGCAAAATAAAAATACACCATTCATTCTCATTAGTAACCTATACTTTAGAGTCAAGAATGATATACAAAAATTGGGGTGGGGTTTCATTAAAAAATACCAGAATTATAGTACCTGAAAGTCTAACATGAAGAGTTTGGTTTGTTGTTTTTCATGGATTAAAAAGGTGAATGAGATTCTATGATGACTTACAGTTCTTGTGGGACACAGACATAGGAAAAATAATTACAAGTAACCATAAAGAATGCTACAATAGAGAGACATTGTGTGTGACCAGAGTGGTGACAGTTAACTTTTTCTCTGAGAGCTGGGAAAGGTTTCACAGAAAAAGTTGCTGGCATTAGAAGAAAGAACAAAAACAGAAGCTTTACAGGAAGAGACAGGGAGTTGGGGAAAAGCATTTCAAACCCAGGAAACAGGCTGTGCAAAGCCACGAGTTGTGAAAAGTCTTAGTTTGTTTGGGGACCAGTGAAGGTTTATTGCACAGCTATCATCCCTAATACCACAGTGAAAAAAAAAATGGCCTAAAGGATTCTCCTGTGACCTAATGGGGTGAAGACAGTGCTCAAAATATCTAATAAATTATATGCTAGAGAACTTGGGTTTTTATTACCTGAGAAGTTCAGAATGACCTAGTAAAAAACTGGCAATGAAATATTTGCTTACAAATGTAATTTTATAATTTTCAAGCACACATCACATATATAATTGTATACTAATAAGTAAAGTGAGATACATTAATAAGAAAATAGCAATTTGAAATATACCTCCTTTACATAATAATGAATTCAAAATATAAAAGCTCCTTAATATTTGAGAATTGCTGAATAAAGAAAATAAAGGCAAGTAAAAAGAGTTTTCATGTCATTAATGATTTTTGAAATAATTTTAATTACTTTGAAGATGCCAATAATTTTAAAGTTATTCTGTTTCTCCACACATTAGACTCTACAAAAAAGTCAGAACTGTGTGTACTTAGTGATATGTTTAGTCCTATTTATGCTAGGATCATCTCAAATCCAAACTAGTGGAATCCTAAAGATTTTACTATACTTTATTCTTAAGTTATTCTCCAGTTTAGAGAGCACAAAGACAAATGTTCTTGGAAAAGCCTTTTAATCTCAAGATATTAAGTCCAAAGCAGAATTTATAATAGATGATTATGAGGAGGGGGGTGTATAGACATTATTCTCTCTCCCCTACAGTCCATGTATAGTAACATTCTATTTCAAGTTCATGACCTCTGAACAACAAGCTATGTAATAAAAAGGAGAGAAACTGTGAAGTAGACAAAATTGGTTTTTGGTATATATTCTTTGCTTTTATTACCCTATCTTTCTCTAAGCTTCTTGTATTTTCTCATAGTCCCCTTCACCAAATGGAAGAAATTTCATTTTCTCGATAGCTATCCTTAAACTGAAGAGAGGGGGGTACCAGACTTGAAGTTCAAGTGGCAGCAGGCAGTGCACAGAATGTGCCATGAGACCTTCTCACCCTTTTTTCAATCAAACATGTAAGCAACTATCACACTACTTCAAGTTAGAATCAGGTGTAGAAAAGGCTCAGTGCCATACCTTCTACAAGGACTGATGGTGACATCACGACCCCCAGAGCAGAACGAGGATGGGATTTTGCAAAGAGCAGCCTTTGAAGAGCCTCCCCCAAACCACACCCCATCAGCAGCTCTTCCTCTGATTCTCAACCAGCCAACCCTAGCTAAGGCTACACTCTACTTACCTGTAACACTATTTTAATTACATCATTTAAAGGCAAACACAGCTTTTTGTACAATAAAGACTGAAGTTTGTCATAAAAAAAAAAAGAATCAGTTGTAGAGTACAGTGATTTGAAATACTACTCTAACCGGGGTCCAAAAGCTTTATTGTTTTCAGAGTTTAAGCAAACACAATCCATGAATGAAGCTGAATAATGATAAGATGGTGTCAACTGGTTGCACATATACCTGCTTGAAGGCATTTACATTCCAGAAATTTTTGAAATAGTCGTTTTTGTACTAAATACTGTCATTGGCCTTCAGTTTGTGTCTCTTACTCAAGGAAATCTCCTATCACTCATCTCCTAGGAGAAGTCCCTCCAGGGAGGCACGCCCACCATGGCTTCATGATGGCTGAACTGTAGCATGTGTGTGTGCTTCGGTCAGTATATCTGGGCCCAGTCTTTTACTTTCCTTGCTATGATCAATCAATTTCAAGACTAAGAACTTATTTATGCCTTGTGTTTCCCTTGCCTGTGTAAATAAAAAAGACTTATTTAATACACACTTTGTCAGTTTCAGGCTTTCACAGCAGTTCTGAAAAATCCCTGTCCTTGAGGCTATGTATAATTGAACTTTGAATACTCTAAAAACATGTTGTTTTCCCAAGTTCCATGCTAATTCCTCTTTCTCTTAATGTCATCCTTTACAATTCCTCCTCTTTCTTTTTCCCTCTTTACGATGAAAAGTACAAATCTGGAATTATTCTTTGCTGTTCAGTGCTCCATTGGAAATTCCAAGAGAACTAGTTTTCTCCTTTGTGACTACATGCATTCACATGGTCAGCAGTTGAAAGTTGAAATGCTATTCAATTGGCTGTTCAGACAATGTTTATTCAGGGAATCTGCCTTCTCTTGAATGGTGAGCCAATGAGCAGGCAACCTTTGTAGAGTAGAGAGACATTACTCTGTGTAACTCACCTCACATTTCTCCTTAGCTTAAAGATTTGATCACACTTAGAGTCAGCTCTTCTGACAGTGAGTGACAGTTAATGTCAGGAGTTCCAGGAGGTGAGGAGGAGGAACAATAAGATAACTTAGAGGAAAAAACTGCATCACAGTTCGACATTTAGAGATCAAAAAGTGGCATCTCCTGTGCAGGATGTGATCAGAAAAAAGAGACAGCTTTAGTCAAGTTTTATATTAAGTCCAGCATTTTATTCTAATAAAAATATTAGAATATGTGCAATATAATTCACTCAATCAATGTGCATTTTTTTGAGTACTTGCTATTTCCCCACACTGTGTCAGCTACTTTCAAGATACAAAAGAAGACGACATATTACTTGATCTCTAGGGAAAGAAGAATAACTAACACACTTAATAGTAATACGTAACAGGCAAGAGTAAATCACCAAAGTCTGGAATAGTATGGAAGATGTTATTCTTCACTTAATTCAATACATGTTGTTGAGCACATCGGTTGTGCCAATAAATGTGGTTTAATTTAATTTTGAACAATTTAATTTTGTTTGGCCTTCATAAACATTATATTTTAACTTAAGCTGTCGTATAGAAGATGAACTTTATCTGGGTCTGGTAGAGATGGTGAAAGAAAGTTGCACTAACAATTACGGAGATCTTAAAATGAGTTCAGTATACTAACAATCACTTTCCATAGATAACGTCATTTAATCATAATAGCAATCATGCAAGATAAGTTTGTTTTTTCCTTTTTATTGAGGAAAATAAAGTTAACGATGAAACTATAAGATTGTTTTGGGATTTGGACTTAATATTACTAAGTATAAACTCATTCCATTCAACTGTAACAGGAATTTTTACACAGGAGAGCAACATAAGCAAAGGCATACTGCAAGGCCCCATAGAAGACCCCAAAGGAGGCACTCCCTAAAACATGGC
>NW_007732726.1:96518-102133 GCF_000696425.1 Galeopterus variegatus
AATCTCGCCGGCGCCAAGGTACAGCCTATCAGAAATCATTACCCACTCCCGACCAATCAACTACTGCCCTGTGTACTAACCACCCTCTCCTGGAACCCGGCTCTATATAAATGTATGCTTCTCCCCCGAATAAAGCAGAACTTCTCACAAATAAAGCGGAACTTCTGCGGTGAACTGTCAGCTCGGGTCCTGTCGTCCTTTCACATACCAACTCAGTGGTGAGCAGTGTGGGGTGGTGATGGGGGTTCATGGAGGAAGAAAAGTCAAGATGTTTAGGTTATAGAAAGTTAAGCAGAGCTTCACCTTTGTTCTTGATAGGTTTCATTTCAAGGAACAGAAATTGACTCAATTTATCTTCAGATAAAGAGATGATTTGCTATAAAGATTCATATGGTCTGGAGACAGAGAGTCAGCCAGGGAAAAGGCCATGATAAGAACCTCCTAACTAGACAATGAGGCTTCTCTCTGAGCACCTGCTGTCTCTTCTTTTCTCTGATGATGAGTTTATTTGGGTTAGTCATAACTGCTGAGTCTACAACGTTTAGTTCGCAGGGTTACACCTTTCTACACCATGAACTTTTCCATTCAACCCACTGCTAAGGAGTTCACAGGGTTACACCTTTCTACACCATGAACTTTCCATTCAACCCACTGCTAAAGGCCTTATAAACTCAGTATTTCTTACTAAGATTTCAAAGTGAGTGAATTTAATTAACTCAATTAATCATTTTATAACACAGTATATCACAGGCATATTAGTCAGATTCCAATCAGAAAACAGAACCCACACAGTAATTAGAAGCAGAATGTTTGATATGAAAAAGTATTAACTATGTATGGTGTGACATCCATGAAAACAGTGGAGAAAAGACTGCTGAAAATTTGACCTTACATAAGAGAAACAAACAAAGAAAGAAAATCTGCAAAATTGTCAGAAATACTTTCTTAGAACTCTCAAAATTAACCAAAGGCTTGCATTATCCACGAAGTGTTTATTAAAAAAAAAAAAAACAAACAAACAAACAAAAAACTCTGGCACATTATTGGGAATCTAGGAAGCTAAGTGAACATGTAGGCCTATGGAGATGTGCATAAAAGACCTGAGAAGGCCCTAAGCTCTCATTTCAGTTGGCCTGCCAGCTCGGCTCAAGCAGGAAAGGAAAGCTAAGGCAGGATAGTAAACCACTAGGCTGAGTGTTCAAGGTATGCCACAAAAATGACGCAGGGCCCTTTAGCAAAGACTAGGTGATTTATTGGTTGCAGACATTTAAGGAAATTTTGTCCACTCATATTTAGCTGAAGACTAACTAATCAAGTAGAAACTTCAATTATCACACATGCCAAAAAATACAGAAGTTATCAAATTAGTTAAGAAAGGTCAATAAACAAACAAACAACTAGAATAAGCAGCAACAACAAAAAACCCTGAAGGGGATAAATTTGATTCCCACAGTTGCCACATTTAAAATTATTTAAAAACACTTTTTATTTGGTTCCAATTTTAATAAATAATTACTGAACATGAAAAGATATTTTAAAAAGTCCAATACATGGTTTTAAAAAAACCAACAATCAATAGGGACTCCTTGAGAAAGCTCAGATATTGAACTTATAATTTAAATCAGCTACTTAAAATATATTGAAAAGATAGATAAAACCATGTTCTAAAAGTATAAAGCAAAGTAAGAGAACAATGTCTTGCCAAATACATAATATCAAAAATATAGAATTTATAAAAATGAATCAAATAGAAATTCTGGAGATAAAAAATGCAATAGATAAAATATAAAATTTACTAGAGGAATCAACAGCAGATTTAAACAGAAAAAAGAATCAGCAAACTTAAAGATAGGTTTATTGAGGATATAAAATTTACTAGAGGAATCAACAGCAGATTTAAACAGAAAAAAGAATCAGCAAACTTAAAGATAGGTTTATTGAGGTTATCTAGTCTGAGAAATACATTAAATAAAAAAAAAAAAAAAAAAAAAAAACCCAAAACAAACAAACAAAAAAAACGTACAAAACTTCAGGGACTGTGAGACACCATCAAATGTACTGACTTGTGCATAATGGAAGTTCCAGAAGAAAAGGAGAGAGAGAAAGAGACATAAGTAGTATTTAAAATATGGCAACCAATGTAGAATAATACTTTCTTTAAAAAAAACTAATATGGGAAGTTTTGAGCTCAATTATATGATAATTCAAGAGGATTAATACTTAGACTCATCATAGCCAAACTATCAAAAGCTAAAGACAAACAGAATGAAGAAAGCACCAGGAGAAAAGAGACTAATCGCATGCAAGTTATCATCAATAAGATTAACAGATGATTTTCTTATCAGAAACCATGGAGGCAAGAAGGCAGTGGGATACAATAATCACAGTGCTAAAACACCAAAAATCTGTCAGCTAAGAATTCCAAACAAAACTATTCTTCAAAAATGAAGAAGATATTAAGATATTCCCAGATTAATAAACAAATGAAAAAACTTGAGACTACTTATTGCTAGCAGATCTTCCCTGCAAGAAAAGCTAACAGGAGTACATCAAGCTGAAACAAAAGAACATTAGACAGCAATTTTAATCCATACAAAGAGTTAAAGAGCACCAGTAAAGATAACTATTTAAGTAAATATAAAAACACTATAAATATATATTTGTCTGTAAATTTTTTCCTGTCTGATTTAAAAGGCAACTACATAAAGTAATGATTATAAATTTGTGTTAATGAGCACGTATATATAAAGATATATTTTGTGGGCCGAGCCCGTGGCGCACTCGGGAGAGTGCGGCACTGGGAGCGCAGCAGCACTCCAGCTGTGGGTTCGGATCCTATGTAGGGATGGCCGCCGGTGTGCTCACTGGCTGAGCGCGGTGCGGCCAGTCTCAAAAAGGACAAAAAAAAAAAAGAAGATATATTTTGTGACAATAACACCATAAAGGAAAGAGGAAATGGAGCTATGTAGGAGCTAAGTTTTTTTTTTTTTTCCTTTTTGTCTTTTTTTTTCGTGTCCGGCAATGGACCACAACCCTCAGTGTCGCACCCGAGTTAACTGTACATGGAATATTAGACCACCAGTAATATATTAATCCATGAATCATTAACAGCTGTGAATGTAATTATATTTTCTTTTTCATCTTTTTTTATCTCTGCAGTAAGTTTTTTGTTTGTAACTCTTTTATTCTCTTATCAGATTTTAAATACAGTTGTATAAATACATATATACATGCATACTTAAAGCAATAATTATAAATATTTGTTGATGGACATGTAATGTATAAAAATGAAATTTGCAATGACAACGATAGCACAAGGTAAGGGAGATAAAACAGCTACATAGGAGCAAAGTTGTATTTGTTATTGAAATTAAGTTGGTATTAATCTAAATGAGATTATTATACATTTAGATGTTAATTATAATCCCCAAGTCAACCACTAAGAAAACCTCAAAAATATATAGTAAAATAAATAAGGGAATTAAAATGTCACAATATAAAATATCTATTTAACACAAAATAAGATATTAATGAAGAACTAGAGAAAAAAAATGTCATAATACAGAAGTCTACAGAGAAAGAAAGTAGATAAGTGGTTTCCAGGTGTTGGTGGAAGAGATAAGCAGGAGTGACTGCTTAATGAGGGTTATGGGGTTTGGGGGCTTCTGAACATGTTTTGGAATTAGATAGTCGTGATTGTTGCAAACCTTGTGAGTTTCATAAAACACTATTGAATTGTGCACTTTAAATTTTCACAGGTATGTGAATTATAAATAAATATAAAATAATGTAAAAAATAATTATTAACTATGTTGAGGGATTAGATTAACAAGGGATTGGGTAGTAAGACAAAAAGGAATTCTAAAGAGTAAAGAAATGGTAGATATAGAGTAGCCTCTACTCCAGGGTTAGATTGAGTGACCAAGGAAGGAACAAGACCATCTTCCATCCATGGCTCAAATCCAGGCTTGACTGGACAGAAAACATCCATGGATAAAGGATGGTAGAGAAGTCAGTGAGATGTTGCAGCAGAACATGCTGGAAATATGCTCTCTGGACCATCAAGGAGAATTGCCCAGAGGGAGTTTCTGTGCTTTGCAACTTGCTACAAAGCCTCCTAAGGGTCTCTAAGAGAAGCATTCATAGGAATGTGCCTCATATCCAAGGATTTCTGGGAAAGAGCTACTAGCCACAGAACTCTGGAGAAGCCACTTAACACTGCAGGAAGCTGGCAAGAGGAACAGCCCAGATCCAGGAAGAGAAACCCTTTCTTCCCCACTGTAATGTTCCTCCACTGCCCTCTACTGATAGGGCTTAAAAACATACCTGCTGACCAAGCAGAAACGTTTACAGGGCCCTTCTATGTTACTGCAGATCTAGCAATGAAGAGTGCATTTGGACTGGAACAACAGGTAACTAAACAGCATATAGGCTGACTTGCTTTGGGTAATGTCGATCTTTGAGCAAGAGCCCTTTTAAAAAGGGGGTTTGGGCAGAATGCATTATTGTGATTAATTTTGCATAGACTTCATACAGTCAAAAATGACAGCTATTCTTAAGCCTTTTGTGAGACATGCTGGTTTGGCTGGTAGTTTACTGTGCCATTGTATAAAGTGTCCTGTTGTCTCAGGAGTTTGTGGNTTAAGTGGTTTAATGATTTGTTTTTATAGTATAGTAGGTGATTGCAGTTGGTTTCATAGACAGAATTAAAATGGGTGGACAAAGTTCTCTGATTAGCATCAGCATCCTAATGAGAATGTGAATCAATTATGTAATGTCCAATGGGAAGAGAACACAGAGAAGCTGTAGCATGTGTGTGTGCTTCGGTCAGTATATCTGGGCCCAGTCTTTTACTTTCCTTGCTATGATCAATCAATTTCAAGACTAAGAACTTATTTATGCCTTGTGTTTCCCTTGCCTGTGTAAATAAAAAAGACTTATTTAATACACACTTTGTCAGTTTCAGGCTTTCACAGCANTTTCTCTGATGATGAGTTTATTTGGGTTAGTCATAACTGCTGAGTCTACAACGTTTAGTTCACAGGGTTACACCTTTCTACACCATGAACTTTCCATTCAACCCACTGCTAAAGGCCTTATAAACTCAGTATTTCTTACTAAGATTTCAAAGTGAGTGAATTTAATTAACTCAATTAATCATTTTATAACACAGTATATCACAGGCATATTAGTCAGATTCCAATCAGAAAACAGAACCCACACAGTTATTAGAAGCAGAATGTTTGATATGAATTAATAAGCAAATGAAAAAACTTGAGACTACTTATTGCTAGCAGATCTTCCCTGCAAGAAAAGCTAACAGGAGTACATCAAGCTGAAATGAAAGAACATTAGACAGCAATTTTAATCCATACAAAGAGTTAAAGAGCACCAGTAAAGATAACTATTTAAGTAAATATCAAAACACTATAAATATATTTTTGTTTGTAAATTTTTTCCTGTCTGATTTAAAAGGCAACTACATAAAGCAATGATTATAAATTTGTGTTAATGAGCACGTATATATAAAGATATATTTTGTGGGCCGAGCCCATGGCGCACTTGGGAGAGTGCGGCACTGGGAGCGCAGCAGCACTCCCGCCGCGGGTTCGGAT
>NW_007732726.1:103133-105067 GCF_000696425.1 Galeopterus variegatus
AAAAAGACCAAAAAAAAAAAAAAAAAAAAAAAAAGATATATTTTGTGACAATAACACCATAAAGGAAAGAGGAAATGGAGCTATATAGGAGCTAAGTTTTTCTATTTTACATATTATTGAAATTAAGTTGGTATTAATCTAAATGAGATTATTATACATTTAGATGTTAATTATAATCCCCAAGTCAACCACTAAGAAAACCTCAAAAATATATAGTAAAATAAATAAGGGAATTAAAATGTCACAATATAAAATATCCATTTAACACAAAATAAGATATTAATGAAGAACTAGAGAAAAATAATGTCATAATACAGAAGTCTACAGAGAAAGAAAGTAGATAAGTGGTTTCCAGGTGTTGGTAGAAGAGATAAGCAGGAGTGACTGCTTAATGAGGGTTATGGGGTTTGGGGGCTTCTGAACATGTTTTGGAATTAGATAGTGGTGATTGTTGCAAACCTTGTGAGTATCATAAAACACTATTAAATTGTGCACTTTAAATTTTCACAGGTATGTGAATTATAAATAAATATAAAATAATGTAAAACATAATTATTAACTATGTTGAGGGATTAGATTAACAAGGGATTGGGTAGTAAGACAAAAGGAATTCTAAAGAGTAAAGAAATGGTAGATATAGAGTAGCCTCTACTCCAGGGTTAGATTGAGTGACCAAGGAAGGAACAAGACCATCTTCTATCCATGGCTCAGATCCAGGATTGACTGGACAGAAAACAACCATGGATAAAGGATGGTAGAGAAGTCAGTGAGATGTTGCAGCAGAACATGCTGGAAATATGCTCTCTGGACCATCAAGGAGAATTGCCCAGAGGGAGTTTCTGTGCTTTGCAACTTGCTACAAAGCCTCCTAAGGGTCTCTAAGAGAAGCATTCATAGGAATGTGCCTCATCTCCAAGGATTTCTGGGAAAGAGCTACTAGCCACAGAACTCTGGAGAAGCCACTTACACTGCAGAAAGCTGGCAAGAGGAACAGCCCAAATCCAGGAAAAGAAACCCTTTCTTCCCCACTGTAATGTTCCTCCACTGCCCTCTACTGATAGGGCTTAAAAACATACCTGCTGACCAAGCAGAAATGTTTACAGGGCCCTTCTATGTTACTGCAGATCTAGCAATGAAGAGTGCATTTGGAGCTGAGAGGCAATAAAATTGATCACTGGAACAACAGGTAACTAAACAGCGTATAGGCTGACTTGCTTTGGGTAATGTCGATCTTTGAGCAAGAACCCTTTTAAAAAGGGGTTTGGGTAGAATGCATTATTGTGATTAATTTTGCATAGACTTCATACAGTCAAAAATGACAGCTATTCTTAAGCCTTTTGTGAGACATGTTAGTTTGGCTGGTAGTTTACTGTGCCATTGTATAAAGTGTCCTGTTGTCTCAGGAGTTTGTGGGTTAAAAATGCTTTATGTTCTGTTGGCCCCATCCAAATAGCTTAAAGCCACCAGCTACCCAGCTACTATTGTTTTTAATATAGTTATTATGTCCTAATTCATATGTAACTCATACAATTAAAGGTTTTTAGCTTCTGCTTCCCTTTATCTCACTTCCACCTGCCTTATGAAATGATGAGTCATCATGGGTATCTTCTGGGCCCTGCTTTAGGCAGAAGTTCCTACATATGCAGTTTTCTACAGAAAAATGTGGTTGGTATTGTACATTAATTTTCTTCTACATAACAATAATACAATTGATAACAATAAATATTATCTAATATTTCTATGGTTTTTAAAGTTTGCCAACTATTTTTATGTATGTTACCTAATTAGTAAGTTCACAATAAAAAATAATTGTAATTGAAATCAAAAACTTATTTTTTAGTTCCTTCTCTGCCACATACTCATTGTTTGAAGATGTTCAAATTATTTATGCGATCATTTTCAGTTTTGTCATGTGTAAAATAGTTATAATAACA
>NW_007732726.1:106628-108564 GCF_000696425.1 Galeopterus variegatus
CAGACCGGTTCCCACTCACTGGCTGAGCGAGGTGCGGGCACGACACCGAGGGTTGCAATCCATTGCCGGACACGGAAAAAGACAAAAAGGAAAAAAAAAAAAAAAACAGATCTTGGATATCGTACACAGTAAATATATATCATTCTTTTCTACACAGTATTCCATAGTATGGCTATACTACAGTTTACTATGTGATTCTTCTATTGATGCACAGTCAGGATCTCATTCCCCCATATATATCACTATTACATATAATGCTTCAATAAATAATATTGTATGTGTTTTCTTATGAAGCAGGCAAGTGTTTCTCTAGCAGCAATATAGTAGAATGGGATTTCTAGGCAGTGTACTATGTGCAGTTTTATTTCTGAAAGCTATTTCCGAACTGTTTTCCAAAGTAGCTAAACCAATATGTCCTCCTCCCAGCAATATGTGAAAGATGTCTGTCCCCATAGAAACTCTAGTATTTAATATTATTAAAATTTTAAATAGTTTAAAATCTGATGGATGAGTCTATCTTGTTTCTTTGATTTCCCTGGTTAATAATGAGACTGGGTATTTTTTATGTGTTTCTTCTTCTGTAAATTGCCTGTTCAAAACCTTTGTTAATTATTCTAAGAGGAAAAATTTTAAGGACTGAATTTTTTTTAATGTTGTATATTTTTATACAAGAGAAACCTGACCATAATAAGCATTAAAAAGTAGAATTTTATAGCTAGCAGAAGTTGAAGCTATAGATTTCTAGTCTAATCCTTTTGTTTTCATATTTGAGGAACTAAGACTAAGAGAAGGACCTATAGGAAGAGCCTATAGGTTCTTACATGTCACAAGGGGAGTTTAGTGTCAGCATCTAGTATTGGAACTGGATTTCTAAATGCCTAGTCCAGTAAATTGTGCAGAACATTTTGAATCAGAATTAGAAATAAACTTATTCCTAGATAGCATTTTGTAACCTAATATCAAAGCAGTGGAAGGGTTGCCGTNAAGTATTTCACATGTGAGTTATTATGGTTGTCTTTCCCCTAATGAATATTTTACAAAGTGGTAAATTGAAGTATTTCTACATTTAGAAAAAATTTTACAGGTAACTAGCTCCTGAGAAGAGATAGCGATAGAGAGAGGAATAGAAAGAGATAATTCATATAATTAACAAGAGATACCAAAGCTGATTTACATTCCTGGACAAATTTTTGAAATTTTTATTTAACCAATTCACAAAATCAGGGATAAATCAACATGATACCCATTAACAGTCTAACAGGCCAGCATATTTCCTATATCTTCTGAGAAAGTAGTTCTATAAAATAGTAATTTATCTTTGTATTTTTGTTGTTTCTATACATTAAGGAGAAAGTTATTTAACCATATTGCTTTTGAGAAAATTGTATGTATAATTAAAAAAAAAAAACAAAAAACCCTGAAAGTTGGAAGGTTGTGTACTAGGTTTACCAGAATTATGACACATAGTAATCAAGACAGTGCAGTTTTGGCCATAAGAGAGATGGTTAGATCAATGGAACAGAATTGATAGTCCAGAAGTAAACCCACAAATTTATGGTTAATTAACTTTGACAGAATTTATGGTAATGTACAAGAACTAAATCTTTTTCCCCATAATATTTTATAAGTAATATATGATTACATTATACTCATAAAAATTATAAGTGCTCTAGAAAAGGCTCTTTTACCATGAATACCAGTCCACTTTGGTGTCTTCAAAGGGAAATGCTGCTATTCATTTGGTCTTTAATATTCTAAATCCTTTGAAATTTATTTACCAACATATACACATGCACATTCATGCACACATGCGTATAAAATGCACATGTGCACGCAGTCTCATTCTGTTTATTTTGTCCTGTATATCAAATCAACAACAGATCTTGGGGGCCAGCCCGGTGGCGCACTGCTACAGTGCGCTGCTTGGGAGTGCGGC
>NW_007732726.1:110065-117229 GCF_000696425.1 Galeopterus variegatus
GCTAGCAGAAGTTGAAGCTATAGATTTCTAGTCTAATCCTTTTGTTTTCATATTTGAGGAATTAAGACTAAGAGAAGGACCTATAGGAAGAGCCTATAGGTTCTTACATGTCACAAGGGGAGTTTAGTGTCAGCATCTGGTATTGGAACTGGATTTCTAAATGCCTAGTCCAGTAAATTGTGCAGAACATTTTGAAGCAGAATTAGATATAAACTTATTCCTAGATAGCATTTTGTAACCTAATATCAAAGCAGTGGAAGGGTTGCCGTACACAAATTCTGAAGTTGCAAAATTACCTGATTTGGAAGGCAGGTCATGTAAAATACTTACTGAAATTAAAATAAACCACATAAGAGACAAAGATCAAATGGCTTTATGGAGCCTGTTTCCAATGGCTCAAAGTATTTTATCAAGTTCCAACCTGATGTCTTATCCATTTAAAGGATCAATTATATTCTATTATTTTAAAAGCAGAGAACGATAATTCAAAAGAGGCTGTAGGGCTATCTAGATTTTCTCATGCTCCATAGAGGTTAGAATAATCCTTAACCTAGCAGGATAAAGCATGGAATTAAAAGTAGTTTATACAAAAGACAAATATTCTCTATAGACCCTAATTTACTTTGAAAGTTGCCAACTTCCTTGCACTGGAATTTCTTTCCAGTGGTATTGTCGCTATAAAATAACTTTAGGAACCAAGTAAAAAAATTGCTTAACATTCACATTATTAGGTCATTGTTTTGTCTCTTTTATTGAATTTAAAAGGTAGTTTTAAAGTTAAGGTAGTTTTGAAATTAAAAGGCAGTCAAGTAAATGAATGTATCCAATAACTAATTCTAAAGTTACTATATGACATTCATGAAGAATAAATTAGAGAACATAGCCATCCTCCTAAATCACTTCAAGGACTTGCATAATGTCTTCACCCAAAATAACTTGACATTCCAGGACCAGAATGTTATTAGATGATGATAATAATGAGAACAACAGCTCTCGTATATTGAGGGCTTTCAATGTGCATGACACTGTGCATGGCATTGGAAATTCACAACAGTCAGTAAGCTGCATGCTGTCCTTAATACCATCTCACAGATGAGGAAGCCAAAACTTAGAAAAGCAAAGCAACCTGACTATGGTTGCCAGCAAATAAAGCTAATAAATAGGAAAGGATTCTCTGTTGCTCCTTTTGAATTCTGTAACTTGTCTCATTCAGTTTTTCAAATAAGAAATGTTAATGTATTTGTTTGGTGCTTTCTACCTCCCAGGTTTCCCCACTCCTCTGTTTTTTTCCCCAATCTTCTATTACACACACAAAAAAACCACTAATAGGATGAATGCACACTTAAAAAGTTAAACCCTTTTTATTTAACTAACTATAAACTCTTTCCATGAATATATGCTATAGAAAGTAAACTTCTAGCTTTATGAAAAATAAAAGCAAAATTTTAGGTACTGATAAAGAGTCATTCAGAGTGTCCTAAAGACTATAGTGAACCCTGATGGGGTGTT
Source organism: Galeopterus variegatus (assembly GCF_000696425.1). Lineage (NCBI taxonomy): Eukaryota > Metazoa > Chordata > Mammalia > Dermoptera > Cynocephalidae > Galeopterus > Galeopterus variegatus. Next base: position 111,575 of record NW_007732726.1, read on the forward strand.
GGTAAGATTATATTGAAAAAATTGTGACCGAATGATAGTTTTCTTGGTTAGGATTGTTTACAGCTCTAAACAGAAAACCTAACACACTACGGCTTACACATACAGGGAATTTTTTTTCTCATATAAAAAATCATTGTGGGATGAGTTGTTATTGGAACTAATTCACAGCACTGTCTTGGCCTTTTCTCCATGGTTACAAAATGAACGGAGCAGCTCCTTCCATCCTATCCATATTTAAGCAGGAAAGGGAGGGGTCAGCTATTTCTGCCCCCTTCAGAAGGAAAGAAAAGCTGCCTTCCTCAAAACCTCCCAGATGAACTTATCTCTTGTACAGCAAGATAGTGTGGGGATTGAGGAACCCTTTGTCCTAACTTGCTTAGGCCCTAGTGTGATCCATCACCCAGGCCTACACCAAAGCCCGTGAGGGCTAACCAGAAAGAAGTAAGAGGATGGATGTCCATTAGACATTTCTCTTGTTCAGAATGATGTCACTATATGCCAGCAAAGAAGTACTACGAATTGCAGTGCTTTAGGTCAGAGCAAGATGCATGTCATAGATAATAAATTGTAGTAACATTGTATATCTGGTGGAGTCAGACATTTTTGAATTGTATAACTTTGGTCAAGCTAATCAATCTCTCTGAACCATAGTTTTCACAGAAATAAAAGTACCTATCTCACAGGATATAGTATGAATCAGGTGAGTGAATACATATATCATTCCTGGCATCTATTACATGCTTGCATTAGTTACTGAAATCCTAGTTGTTTTAATAGATCAAAATTGAATAAAGGCTCAGCACTGTAGATGACTCTTCAGTGCTTACTTAAAAGTCAGATGTGAATATTCCCAGTGGATTGTGACTTTCCTGCATGAAGGACTCACAAAGGACCTCTTTATCATTGAGCTTTACTATCTAAAAGGTCCTCTGAATCTTCTGCATCTAGCTGGTAGAAAGGAAGAGACAGAATATTTTGCCCCCAAAGTGATATAAATTAAATTTTCACACACTATATTGACGAGAGCTAGTTATGTGGATGCAGCTACATGCAAGAGAACCTGGGAAATATAATCCCTGCTAGCTAGCTACCTAAGTAACAAATCCATATTCAGGAGGAGGGAGTATACATTTTGATGGCAGTTATCATCTCTTTTGCAATACTCAATAATAATGAGTGTTTTTTTAGATGTGTATTCCTTTCTAACTGAACTATATTCCAAGGGAGGCAAGCATGTAAACTATCAGTAATGAGTGCAGTTCGTGACATGTGGGTAGCTGATGGATGTTTGCATGAAGAGAGCATAGTACAATAGATTCATGGACTCTGAAACTAGATTGCCTGCATTCAAATTCCAACTCCACCAATTCCTAGTTGTGTGATTCTGGGTAAGTTATTTAACCTTGGTTTCTTTCTCTATAAAAATGAGGATAGTAAAATAAATTACCTATGCTATTCAGGTTATCCTGAGAATTAATTATTAATACAGCTAAAACTTTTATAACAATATTTGTACTTTATTTATAAAGTATAAATTTATATAGAATTTTTACTATGTACTATTTACATTGAATTTTGTTTGATTTCTGGAATGTATATATATTCAGATATACATATCTCATCAAATATTTAATTGAACATCAAAAAAATGTGAGAAATAAATAGAAGCATGTTAAATAGTATTTGCCTAAATGTGTTTACAGAGACTTTAGGGACACAGAAAATCCTCAGATAGGTGGAGCTATACTCAGATTATTATATACGCAGAATGGTGCCTGTTAGACTGGAGTGGTCAGGAAAGTTCATGTGGAGAAGGTGATTTGTAGTAGAGTGATATGCCATGACCAGGCATGCAGAGGTGCTTAGAGGTAAGACATGATGCCAACAATCTCTTGAAGAGGAAAGGAGACTGAAGATACAGTTTGAAGGTGATTTCAATATCTCACTTCAATCTTTCTCTTAAGGAGAAAGTATTATTAGATGTGAATTGAATCATATTTGGAGGCAGTGATAGATACCAAAGGAATTTTCCTGAGAGATTTTTCTTTTTTTTTTTGCTGGACTCATCCATGAATGAAGATGAGAGAATACAGAAAAATAATAATGATGATAGTGGTGATGGTTATGGTGCTGCGGATACTGATAAGTTTGTATGTAAGGCAGAGAGAATTCAAGACAGCTTGTAATTGAGAACTAGAGACAGGCATAAAAAAGTGCTGAGGATATCAATTTTTCAATTTAAGGTGAATGCTAAATGAGAAATCTTTACAACCCCTTATAATTAATGATTACAATTTTAGTAACCTCATCATCCATAATGACTATTGAACAAAATAAATATGTTCCATGTAGTAACCACATGAACAGACACATCTATCTTTTTTCTTTCTTTCTTTTTAACCTCTTACAGGATTGTGGGGACGGGGGGACAGTGAAAGGTTGATTTCATATTGGTAAGATCAATATTTTATCTTCTTCTCAATAATTATCTATTTTGTGCCAATATCGGATTAGAAGTACCCATATTATTAAAATGAACAAAGGGTCTGGAGCCAGAAAAATACAGCTCTGAATCTCAAGTTGACTAAATTATGGATGATGTGGGTTTGTTACCTACATATTATTCAGGATGCTCTATCCTAAGATTATCAGAAGCTCTTACTGAAAATGTCTTGAACTAAAATGAAAATTTATTAATTAACAGAATACATTCACAGAGAAGATAAAAAAAGAATCTAGAAGCATGATTAATGATACAGATTCTCCCAATTTTCTTCTTTGCTGTCCTCTCAGAATTGCTTTTTGTCTTCAGATTTCCCCCTGGTCATGCACCGTGGTGAGGCTTTCATTCTCATGCAGCAATGTGAGGGCGGGAGGAGAGGCTTTCTTTTCCTTGGCACCTTTGTAAGAGCAAATAAAATCTCTCAGAACCACCCCTAGAGGACTTCACCCAATGTCTCATGGCTAAATTGCATCCCTTGAGCACCAGTCACTGGCAAAGAAAATGATATTATTATGACTGGTGAAGGGGGGCTTAGTATCTCCTGGAGCAGCCAGTTACTAGATACCTGAACGACACTGCACTGCTGGAGTCATAAAGGAAGAGACTGGCTTTGGGGAGCCAGCATTTGGAGACTGCCACAATCTCTGACCTGTAATACTCTCAGCTACAAAATTATAACTATTGTAGGTACTTTAGGTGAGACTACAGTTGTAAAAAAATCTGAACCTTTTCATAATTTTTACTTCTGATAATCTAAGGGAAAAAGAAAAAAAAATCCCTCTATCGCTACTTCTTGCCCAACCTCAGACCTGTAATTATCTTACTCAAAGTGCCTTTAAAGGAAAACCATTATCCACATTTTGCTTCAACCCAGCAAGAAGTATGCCTTTAAATTAGTTACGTGAATGTGAGGGATAGGAAAAGGAGACAAACACACCAGACTTCCTGTCTAAGTTCAAATGCAACGTGTAAGTGTTTTTCATTTACAATATCTGAATTGTGGTTTAGAAAGCAACTTGAGTGCATGCAAAGTAAGTGCTCTGCGTGAAATAATGCTGTTTGCCAGGAAGCAGGACATGCTGTGGAAGAAGGCAGCAGAAGCCCCTCCTGCTACCTTTATGAGCAACATCATCCAGTCTGAGCAATTTTTCTTTCTAAAACATTGGGTAAGGATGCTCTTAACTGCAGTGTTTTAAATTACGCATCTGAAGAGGTGTTTTTTTCCTTATCTAACAAACTCTTAATTGTCCTCTCCAATAAAAGCAGTGGTTTATACTAGCTTTCTCTGATGAAAATAGAAACTTTAGAAATTCTTTTGGGTATTATTGAGGAATTTACACACGTTTTGGATCTTGGCACTTATTCAGTTGTTACAGTGGGTGGGTTTTGTATTTTGGCATTGAGTTCTAAGTGTTAGACTTACCTTAACGGATGGATGATACCTCTGTGGATCATGTGTGTGTATTTAGGCCTGGTAAAATCCATGCCTAGGGCTAGGTAGCAACGTGTTACTTGAAGAGCACTACAAAGACCTACATGCACCCAGATCAAGAATTTAGTTTCTAACCCCTGCAGATTTGGATGTTTCATAGTTTGAGGAAGGCTTTTGGTTGTTTGCTAGGTTTTGTTTGCTAGGTTTTCATTTTGATAAATCCTTGTTGTGCTGAGGAACTTGCAAAATGGCTATAAATTCTACCTACCTTCATGACATGAAAAAAAGAAAAGAAATCACAGGCTGAAAAGATATAGAGCAGTAAATAAAGACAGAAGCAAGATGCAAGCCATTATTTTAATGTGTCATGTGTACAGGGTACTTTGCTTTCACGTTGGTGACATACACCTCTACTTGCTAGTCCCCACGGTACTGTCTTTGACTCAGAACCTTGCCTCATCACATACTATTCTGATTCTTTCTCTGAAATGTATCTTTTATGTACCTTGTCCCTCAAAACCAAGATCTCTCAGCTACGTAAAGTGATATATTACATAAAATCATTAAAAAGACCAAATGAATGTGTATTAATATTTTATAGTCATGTGTAGAAGCAGATGGACCACCCCACCAAAAATTTGTTTTCAATGTTAGGACTGATGATACCACACGCACACCAAGAGGTTATGAAATGTTTATTACTTACATCATTGACGTCTCTGGGAAGAGCAAGGCAGGCCTCTTAAGCAGGTCTGAAAAGGCTGGAAAAATCAAGGCAAAGAGACTGACCAGGGTTTTTACCATGGTTATGGGCAGGGGCTTGCCTGGTTTCAATTTCCCTCCAGTGCCAATGGAGGGGGCACCTGAGCTTTCTTATCAGCTTGCCAGATGTGGGGCACAGGCGGGGAAAGGAGGAGTAAGATGTAAAAGCTGTCAGCAGTTAAATATCAAAAAATGGAGTCAGATTGCTCATTACATAATATAAACATAAAAAATAACTGGTTGGCTTTTTTCGTAACACTGAATGATGAATGAATACATGGATAAATATAGTCAATTCTCACTATTCATGGTACTTCTATAAAATCTATAAAGTCACACAAACACCAAATTAGTGAAAGATGAACCATTGCTCCTGTGGGGTTAGGTTCCTATGAGCCTCTGGCCACAACATTGACATCAACTGAGAAATACATAGCCTTGTTTTATGTATGTTTCTGTTTAAAGAGGCCTTATTTAATTTACAGTGCTGCAGTACTCTAACTCACACCTAAATGAAGCTTATCTAACACAAGTATTTTCTGCAACAAATTTTTTACTACTCTGTGTATGTCCACAAATGACCACATAAATGCCTCAAGTATTGATTTCAGGATTACAAATAAATTTTGGCAAGGAGGAAAATTTGCAAATATGGAATAAGTGAATAATGAAGATTGACTATAAATGGATGAATATATGTTTTTTAACTGAACCATTTTGGAGAAAGTGCCTTCATTCTTTCTACTCCCACTTACCACGGTTGTTGTTTTTGCTTCATTCAAAAAGTTCCAATAATTCTTACTAAGCAGGACACTGAGTGGCACCATTTTAAACTGGTGTGAAAATGGTCTTTGAGTAGTTCCCATGTAAAACCATTGGAATCATCCTACAGTGAATGGCAATTTAACCAGTGATGAGACATGGTACAGATCTCGAGTGAGAATAGAATGTGGCAGTT
>NW_007732726.1:118413-119993 GCF_000696425.1 Galeopterus variegatus
TTTTGTGATCACTTTGCTATACCAAAGAACTCTAAAGCCTTACTTGTGCCCTGTGGGCGTAGCACCATAGTCAATGGTTAAGTAAGTCTTGACCATGGCATGGAGAACAGAAGGCATATATACAGCATGTTGCCATACTGAGACTAATCAATTTCTGTAAATCAAGATTTTCATCCTGTATTCTAATTTAGAATATATTTCTCTTGCCACACTCATGAAGTCCCCAGACTGTGGAAACCAAGATTGTCCTTGTCAAACTAGGATACATGGCCACCTGAAAGGAAATAAATTTGCTGCGATTAGATTTTTAATTTATTGCTTCCAATTTCTAGGACTGGATGAAAGTTAAAAGCTGTTTGTGACCTTTCATTGAGCACAATCATTTTGTAATTGGTCTCTCTGGAAAGAGAAACAGTATTGGGTATCAGAAGAGATCTTGCAGTTGATAGAATTAAGATTCTTTCAGTGGGTATGTTTCAGGAGTACGTAAAATGTTATTAGTAAAAGCTAGAAAAGACACGGCAAGCAATTGGTTGGTCATATCTGTGTCAGAGATGAAGTTTTCAATTTTCATTGACCATTTTTCTTGTTATAACAGAGCCAATGACTTTAGAGATGCTACGGGGATCTAAAGACACAAAGACCTCAGGTTGTTATACACATGGATCTTCTTTGAAGAACATATGTTTTGCCTTAATGGAAGCTTAGCTTTTTAGAACTTTTTGTTTATGACAATTTCTTAACATTTCTAGAAAATGATTGCATGGCAAAAGAAAACAACAAAATATGTATTCCATTACAACAGCACATTGGTCTCAAAAAAGTAAAATTATTTTTCTTCAATCAAGTGATTGAAGGGATTTGTGAAATGAAAACAAGCAGAATAAATAAATGGTGTTATATTCATATAACAAAATTCTATATATCAGTTATAAGAAATGATTTATATCTGTATTTGCTAATAACGATAATTAATAAAATTATGTTGAGAAAAATTATGAATACACTGCACTATTTATGTAAACACAAAGTGCTATACTGTAAATTTTTTATGGAATCGTGTATAAGCAAATAATTTTTTGATAAAGTATTTAAGGAAAATAAACTTAAAGGGTAAGTATTAAATAACCTTGTGGAAGAATTTCCCTTGGAAAGCAGATCATATTGGAAAGAGGGGAAAATTACAACTTCATCTGTAACACATAATTAATTTTGTTATTAAGTAGCCTGAAGAAAATTTGAAAAGCATTCCTCTGGAGCTTGGATGACGGTCCCTACAGGGCTGGTGCTCAAAACACTGAGGAGATGGCACAGGCTGACTTCCCCCTCTGGTACTTCTGAGAGAGTGTGCTTGGGCTAATTCTGGGATTGCTGAAATTCAGACACTTGAGTCAGCAAACTGCTGTTGCTGAAAGGATGCCGACAGGAGTATGCAAAACAGAAAGAACCTCCTTTCCTTCTCCCACCTTGCTTCCGGTGCCAGATAATGGCAGAATCTCACCAGAATTCCACTGGAAACGGAGTCTGAAAATGTGGTTGCCTGAGTCCCAAGCCCAGCATCACAAAGCAGAGTATAGTAT
>NW_007732726.1:120900-122037 GCF_000696425.1 Galeopterus variegatus
GGAGTCTGAAAATGTGGTTGCCTGAGTCCCAAGCCCAGCATCACAAAGCAGAGTATAGTATTTGTTGCTGAGAGACAATTGATAATTGATTGGCACTGTCTTGTAACTCATGTTGGCAGGATTGAATGAGACAATATATGCATAAGTGCTGTCCCTAAAACATAGTAGATGCTTAATAAATAATAGCTAAAATAAATAATAATCAAATACTTAACAACTATATATCATGCAAAGCCACTCAGCAAGTTCTGTGGCTGACACACACAACCAGAGTATCTATAGCTATATAATAAACTACCCCCCAAATAGAGTGGCTTGAAAGAACATCTGATCATATCTTATGAATTTGTGGGTCTGGAATTTGAGCAGTGTTTAGCTGACTGATTCTGCTGCTCCATAATCCCCATCAGAGTCACTTTGGTGTTCAGCTGACAACTGGATTGGTATTGAAAAACCAAGATGACTTCACTTATTTGTGTGGTGATTTGGCAGAGATGACTGAAAGGCTAAGAAGATAAAAGTGAGGCTGAGATAGAGTTGACAGAAGTTGGTGTATGCAAGAACATGCCACCTGTTATTGAAAGAGAAGAAACCAACACACCATTCTTCTGAACTGGTAGTTTTTCTACTCCATAAAACTTTACTATTAAAGTACCTACTTTCATACAATAGATTATAAGCCAAAATGTTTACATAGAAAGTTATGGGCCCAGAGGAAGGATGGGATAATTTTATTAGAATTTTTTTCTGCATAGTAGACATTGTGAATCTTCATCCAGAACCCCTTTCAATATCAGACTTGTTGGCCCAGCTGCTGGGACTGTTGACCACAGACAGCCTTTAGCTGTCACTTCCTGAAGAGATATTTTTAGCTGCAAAGAGATGCTTTGCCAAAGCTCACACTCTTTCCTGGGAATGGTTCATGTGAGTGGCTGATTGCTATGAGGGTATGAAGGTCCTGATATATTGGCCTTATTTGGGCAATCTCTGAATGGTCATTCTAGCTCCAGAGGTCCAGATGTAATTGGCTGAAGGTATTCTTTGGCCTGTTTGACAGTAGGATATTCTTGGCTTAATCCTGCTTCTTTCCTCTTCCTTCCATAGGTGTTAAACTCACAGATTCTTCTTAATAAGTAG
>NW_007732726.1:122157-123501 GCF_000696425.1 Galeopterus variegatus
TCCTGCTTCTTTCCTCTTCCTTCCATAGGTGTTAAACTCACAGATTCTTCTTAATAAGTAGTTCACATACTAAACTTTTTTCCAGAATCTACTTCCTGTACTTGTAACATTTCGCACCAGGAGTATTCTGGGAAGGTAGATACTAAGATGGGGGTTTTGGAACTGATCACTTCCAACCTGGCTGGAAATGAAGACCTCCCTTACTGATGATGGGTGGAGTACAAATAGCTCTTGACAAAATTAGAACTTAAATAGATGGTAAGTTGGGATAACATATTGATGGGAAGGAATGTATTAACAGTTGTGATGTTTTAGGCATTTTAGAAATCTGAGGGGAAGAGTAAGTATAAAAACAATGGAAATTTAGTGACTGTTGGTAAGCTAATTGAATTTCTAGAAAACAAGTAGGAAAAGCTCCAAAGGGTTAATCGCCAATTGAAGGCTAACTGTAAATACCAGAGGAACTTTATCATGACATCTGCTTCAGGAGGACAGAGAAACCTGAAGATCAGTCCCAGGACCTAACTATGATAGTATGGTAACAGAGTTTCAGAAAAGATTAAACTCCAACAAAGTCCGGTCTGTTATGCTGAGATCAGGGCCTTGGTTTAGAAGAATATGACCCTGATATATTGGAATGAGGGTCATCTCTCTCTCTGTGCTCCACCTATTCATTTATCTCTCCCTCCCTCTCTCCTCCCTGAAACCCTAGCAACCATTGATATTCTGTCTTTTTGATAATATATTGGCTAAACATTGTAAAAGACCGGCCATATCAAGTGTTGTTGGAGATGTGGGGGTGACTGGCATTTGCACACAGTGCTCGTGGGAATGGAAAATGGTACAAATACTCTGCCCAGATTTGACAGTTTCTTAAAAAGTGGAACACACACCTTCCATAGGATCCGGCCATTCTAATCTTAAATGTTTACCTGATAGAAATAAAAACATATGCCCACACAAAGACTTATTATACACAAATATTCATGGTAGCTTTATTTGTAATACCCCAAAACTGGAACAACCCAAATATTCATCAGTAAGTGAGTGGATAAACAGAAAAACAAAGTGTGGTCTATCCATATAATAGAATACTACTCAGCAACAATAGGGAACCAGCCATTGATTCAGACAATAACTTGAATGCTCAAAATGATTGTGCTAGGTGAAAGAAGCCATGAGGAAAATATACATATATACCATATGACAGGATTTATATAGAATTCTAGAAAATGTAAACTAATCTATATTATCAGAAAGCATATTGGTGGTTGCCTGGAGACGGGAGGAAGCAATGGGTTGAAAGGACCATGAAAAGAATTTTGAGCACCATGGAAAAATATG
>NW_007732726.1:124830-126114 GCF_000696425.1 Galeopterus variegatus
CAAATTTTGGGGAAAAATCTCATATCTTTCATATATTACCTCATACAGACCTGTTTATGGTCTTTAACCTGCTTCTATAAGTTTGTGACCTATAAAGGCAAGAATTCTAACAAATTCTATTGTACGTAATTGTCATCAAAAAGAAAAAAATGTGGTGCAATTATAATTGTCTATTCTGCATTATATTTCTGAGAGAAAAGAATGTTGATTTTGACTGGATATCGATGGAGAATACTAGCTGGATACTCCCTTTATAGTTTCACACATTTAAAAATAGGAAAAATTCTCCATAGAACACAAGTTCCTGGGTTCATAAATTTAAAATCTTTTTCTGCTCTGGTAACCACATACTTTTGTTGCCAGAAATTATCATGGTTTCCATATTGTAGAATGACCTCTGGCCTTGCATTTCCCTGTCACAATGTCAGATGAGTTGACCCAGTGTGTGGTTCAAGTATTCTTTGGAACAATCTATGAAAACTACTATGTAATGACTAGTAATAACTTTACTGTGTAAGGGAGTAACTGCAAACTACACAAATACACCCTGTTAAATCCAAAGCAAAATGTATCTCTGTATCTTTTATTCAACTTTCCCATAACCAGATCACAAAAATACTTGTGGCTACTCCAAAATCAATGGACACATAAAGAATCATAGCAAATGTACCACACTAATGTAACATGTGAATAATAAGAGAAACTGTATATGTGAGTGGGGGAATGGTATGGGAACGAACTGTACTTCTTAATTTCTTTGTAAAACTACAACTGCTATAAAAATAAAGGAAAAAAACCGCTTTTATTATGCACATATGTATTTCTTTTACTCATCTACCAATAATTTGTTTTTAGTTTTTTTTTTCTATTTTGTTCCTTTAGAAGGAGTTTTTACTGGTAGTATTATTTTTGTTTCACATCATAATTNCCCTCGGCGGGAGCGCCTCCGTGCTCCCAAGCGGCGCACTGTAGCAGTGCGCCACCGGGCCAGCCCTTTCATCTCCCTTTTGTATGACTATAATTTTGTATGTTACTTTTTAGAGAGAATGGAAAGGTAACTCAGTATTTTCTCTGGAATGGTTAATCAAGACAATTTTATTAATAGTATTAGAAGAATTTTCTTTAACTTCACAACTCGTTACTGAAAATCCTCAAATTTTAAATTAGTTGGCAAATTTTGGGGAAAAATCTCATATCTTTCATATATTACCTCATACAGACCTGTTTATGGTCTTTAACCTGCTTCTATAAGTTTGTGACCTATAAAGGCAAGAATTCTAACAA
>NW_007732727.1:0-18665 GCF_000696425.1 Galeopterus variegatus
TTTTTTTTTTTTTTATTTGTAAGGTGGTGGTAACTCTATGGTTATTGGCTAGAAATCCTGAGTTATCAACTGTACATATCTATAGTTTGTAAAAAGAGCAAAACAACCGAGACAAACTCTTGATGCTCCTTGCTTGGCGTGGAGGCAGAGGGGGAAGATGCCTTTTGGAGGGGCCATAGCTCAGGGCGTGCACTGTGAGGCTGGACCTGTTGACACTGCAGTGGGCATCCATTTAGCTTCTGGTTGTCTTGTTTGTGTATATAGTGACATAGCATTCTGCCATTCTTAGCTGTGGAAAAAGGGGGGGGTCAGCTGGCATGAGAAGTGTTTGATTTTTTTTTTNTGAATTATGGGTGTCCGGGTGACCCGGCACGGGGGCCGAGTCGGGCTCCCCGCTGCCGGCCAGTGCTCCCCCGCGCCCTGTCCCGCCGTGCCCGGGCCGCCGCTGCGGGTCCCTAATGCATCTCCGAGGGCTGTCGCTGGCAAGGGGACTGCCTTAGTGTTACGTGATGACCTTGGGTGTGGGAAAAGGAAAAGATGGCGGGAAGCTGGGGGGTGGGACAGGGACGATGACACGCCACAGCTGCATTTTTATTTGGAAACTTTGGAGAAAGTATTCCTGGCTGGACCTGCATTCTGCGTTACAGATGAGCAAGATTAGCCCTTTTGATACTCCCTCCCCCTTTAGACAGTGACGAAACGACGGGTCTGAACTAATAGTACAAGGGCTCTCTGCTCACTTTCCAGATCACCCTCGTAAAAGCCATTTTTACAAGCAATAGTAACAGTTCAAATGTTTCCTATTTACGGTTCTTCTGATTTGATCTTTTGTTTAGCAGCGGTGGCAGTATTTCGGTTTTTTTGCATCGGAGTTAAACGGATGACCGGCTGGGCTTAAGTTATTGATTTCAGGCTTCTGTCACTCGCCCCCTGCACATGTGTCCTCCCCATGCCTTTCCCACTTAGTAGTTCTAGTTTCCAAGACGAGCTACTTCTGTAATGTAGCGCTGAGCACCCCACTTGGGTCGGCTCCATTTGGAGAACTTGATCGCTCTTGAAGTAACTCGGAAACCAGCGCGCTTCATGCTGGTCAAAAGTTAGATGACAAGCGACAGTGAGGCTGATTTCCTTCCCACCCTGCCTTCTGCCAGTGGTGTTAGGTGTTGTGGGAGGTGCTGCTTAACAGTGAAGTTAATCCTGTTTTTGCTGTGCCTTTGGTATGTGCTGTTGCTTACTTCTGGTCTTCATCGTATGCTTTTCTTTGTCTCTCTTCCATCCATCACAGTCAAGATGGCTAAAGGTGACCCTAAGAAACCAAAGGGCAAGATGTCTGCTTATGCCTTCTTTGTGCAGACATGCAGAGAAGAACATAAGAAGAAAAACCCAGAGGTCCCTGTCAATTTTGCAGAATTTTCCAAGAAGTGCTCTGAGAGGTGGAAGACAATGTCTGGGAAAGAGAAGTCTAAAGTATTATTATTATTATTTTTTTTTTCTTGTATCCTTCAAACCAGTCTTATTTGGATTTCACACTTTGGGGTTACTTACCTTCAAAGTCACCCCAGGTAGCTGTTTTCTTCTTCTCTACTTAGGCTCGTCTTGCTTGTCTTTAGAATTGTCTGTGTGTGCATTTATTTTAACGCTCTTCAAGGGTTTGAGGCTTTCATCCGCTTTTGCAAGCTGCCAGTATAACTGCAGGACAGCTGAACAGGTATGTGCTCACTGCATTGAGGAATTTAACAGGCCCTGTTCTTTGCAGACAATGTCTGGGAAAGAGAAGTCTAAATTTGATGAGATGGCAAAGGCAGACAAAGTACGCTATGATCGGGAAATGAAGGATTATGGACCAGCTAAGGGAGGCAAGAAGAAGAAAGACCCTAATGCCCCCAAAAGGCCACCGTCTGGGTTTTTCCTCTTCTGTTCTGAAAGTGACTATAAGATTCAAGATAACAGTTAAAGCTTTCCTTCTGCTTGAAAGATTTTTTTTGAAGATTTTATCTAAAAGGTGTTGAGTACTTTGCAAAACTTTCTGTATTTTGAGCTTTATAATGCAGTGCCAGCGTTGTCCGTAGTCACAGCCGAGGTGTTTGTGGGCTCTGTGTGTGTTGTGTGCACGTGTGCTTGTGCACTGGTTGGCCTTTCCCCTGAGGGGGAGGCACCCTAGTTCTGGGTGTCAGAGTTCTTCACCTCTTTCCCAGTAACTGAAAAACCGACAAAGCATCATGTATCTCAGCAGCATCTTAAACATTTTAGAATCTGCAACTTTGTAGTGTCGTGTATGGTATCACACATTTCTTCGCTTCAGGGAGAAATCATAGTAGTGGTACATATGTGGACTCAGGGACATGGGATTTTGACTTAAACTGGATTCTCTTCTAATTTACATAATTCTCTCCTCCAAGGTCTGGGTTTTTCCTCTTCTGTTCTGAATTCCGCCCCAAGATCAAATCCACAAACCCTGGCATCTCTATTGGAGACGTGGCCAAAAAGCTGGGTGAGATGTGGAATAACTTAAGTGACAGTGAAAAGCAGCCTTACATCACCAAGGCGGCCAAGCTGAAGGGGAAGTACGAGAAGGATGTTGCTTAAGGGGCCCGCGTGGGCCAGCCTGCTAGCCTGGACGGTGGACGGTCGGGCAGGCAGGTGGTTGTGGGCTGTGTGGCTGCATTGCTGGGCTGGGTTCCTCGCGTAGCATGCAAGCCCAACCACCTGTGCTGCTGTTCACTCTTCTGACACATTTTAGTCTTGGGGACAACTTCAGGTAGGCAGGCTTAAAAAAGGTTTGCTCACTCTTTTTTTTTTTTTTTTTTGTCCTTTTTGAGACCAGCCTCACCGCGCTCAGCCAGTGAGTGCACCAGCCATTCCTATATAGGATCCTAACCCGTGGCAGGAGCACTGCTACGCTCCCAGCGCCGCACTCGCCCGAGTGCGCCACAGGCTTGGCCCTGCTCACTCTTTAAGAAAACAAAACACAGCAGGATTTGTTAGTGCTATTAACATGACTTAAAGGACACTTGAACACCCATTAACTTTTAAATTTGAATGGCCAAGAGCCAAGTTTGTAGACAGCAGCCCTGGCTTATTCATTCGGTTTCAATTCCCCTTTTTCCACCCAAGGTGAGGACTCCGTGCTTTTCTGTCCTTTGCTAAAACAGCTGCAGGAGAGCCTGTGCACTCATTTGCAATGTTGTCCCTGTTCCTTCCAGGATGTTGCTGACTATAAGTCTAAAGGAAAGTTTGATGGCGCAAAGGGTCCCGCTAAAGTTTGTTCTGTTATTTTTTGTATGTTTAGAATGCTGAAATGTTTTTGAAGTTAAATAAACAGTATTACATTTTTAAAACTGTTCTCTATAACAGTCTAAATTTCTGACTCACAGCAGTCTTAGCAGTGCAACAACCCACTCCGTTGTATTTGGAGACTAGCCTCCCCACAAATCTGGTAACTTCTCTTCTACTCCACGTGGTCAGCCTACTCAGGACCGAGATGGAGAGGGCTACTTGAAGCTACTGTGCGATTTCGTTTTGAGTAGCATGAAGGTGAGATCTAAACAATTGAATGTAGGAGCTAAGCTAACAATATAGGCAAGGTTTAGCAGGCTTCAGAGGGGCGAGAAGGTGGGTGGTTAGGATTGAGGCTATTCTCTAGGTTCACTTTTCTTATCTCCCACTCCCCTCCTCATTTTGTGGGGCCAAATGCATTGCTGAACAGCAAAATACATCTTCCAGAGTGTATGGTGTGGCAGAAATTCAAGCCGCCTTTTTCCTTTCACCGCCCCCCCGCCACCTCCCAGCACATGTAGCAGAATGTTATTGTGCTCGGCCTTTGAGTAGGTCTTCAGCTGCTACTGTCTCTTGGACCCCAGTGGGGGTGGGAGGTGGGGTGAAATGCTGGGGTAGGGGACAACATCCATTTTTCTTTTTTGCCCCTACATTTTTCCTTCTAAGAACCAAACGCCACGAAGATTGTAGGCTCCATCTAGGGTCACCCGAGTCATAGGTCAGGCTGATGGAATCATCTAAGCACTAAGTGTTTCATAGGAAAAGTAGCATGGTCTACCTACAATCTCAGCTCATCAGAAATGTAGATTGTTGTTCAATGTTCTTAAACTGGAAGGAGCTTGGTTTGTGTTTCAGTGGTTATATTGGATTTTGAAACATTTTGTCTAGGTTGGGGTGAGGGGTAATGCCCACAGTGGCAAGTGGTGATAATAAATACTATTTTGAAGGCTGATATGTACATACATCTTAACTGTTGGCAGTAATGAAGGGTACTGTGTTGTGGGTGAGTGTTAGTATTGTCTAGCATTAGTACTCGGATATGTACGTTTGAGGCTGTGAAGCACGCTGGAGTGTTTTTGTGATACTATTTTTATTTTAAGAGAAAACTTTTAAAATTCACTATGGAAACTTGCATGTCTGGAGGCTGTGTCCTCTCCACCCTGTTAGGTCCTGGATGGGGACAAGTCGTGGTCATGGTCACAGCTCGATCCCTGTATTCATAGCCATTCACTCTCATCGGAACTGTTTGTTCTAAATGTGTTTCTCTAGTTCTTTTAGAAAATGACCACTAATTAAAAAACCCTTGGCAGAGAGGTTTGCCCAGAGGCACTTGTTCCAGGATTATCCCGCCTGCTTCAGCTATGCCCTTGTCACCTGACACTGTAGGCTGAAGCTGCCACTGCTCAATACACTACATACCAGACCAAGATTTGGGAGCTGTGACCAGCCTCAGCAAATATGGAAGAAAAGATCAATCTGTAGTCCCAAGGGAGCGGTTTCTTGCTGAGTGGTGCCCCTCTATCTGGCTGTAACTAGACATACCAACCATGGAAGGGCAAAGACTATAAGGGGGTGATGTTCTTTTGTGCTCCCACAGTAGCTAAACAGAAGTGGGTAAGCTGTTTAGCTAAGCGATATTTGATTAAGCAGACATTTACTTCTAAAGAGACTCAGGCTGAGGCCACTTGGCCCATTAGCTGCTTGCAGCAAGACTGCTACTCTAAAGTTTTCACGCCGTCCCATATTGCTCTAATGGGATGATGTTCTGTAGCTTCTCTGAGATGTTTAAGTGGTGTGACGTTACCACCTGAGGCTTAGGTGTGGCTTGATTTCTGGGCCCACAGTATATGTTCCTGCAATGCCAACCTGTTGGGGTTTTTTTTTGTTTTTAGGGGAGTACCTGCTTTCTCTATCTGCTTCTCTCTTCTAACCCCGTCATCCTGTCCTTGAATGACTATCCTTTGGAAAGAACAAGGCTGTGATGTAGCAACTATCCCCCGTGTCTCCTGTGTGTCTGTTCTTGTCACAAATGTATTTGGGGATGTTGGATGCGTTCATTTTCTGTAATAAAGTTTCTTAATCAGTCATCCTAAAAAGTAATCAGTGGGCTGTCTGCAGTCTGTTTGAGATACTGAACCTCTGTATTTTTGGTTGGTTATAACCAAGGTTTTAGAAGTCCAAACGTCACTGTAACCGTAGATCTGAACTACTATCATTTAATGGACTGATACCATCAAGAAGGGCAGGTGTTAAGGACTCCAAAGTCCCTAGATCAACCTTTAAGCCAGAGAGGTAGAGGGAGAGTTGGCTCTGGATCCCTGTGCCAGGATAAATATGCAATTTGCAAGATGCTAATGACCTGCTGTTTGATCAAGTGGCTGGGTACTTGTAATCAGTCAGCCCTGCCAACCGGGACTCCCTGAGGCCGAGGGTCGAGGCTTATTTGGCTGGCAGAGCCAGGCCCAACAAGGAGTTCTGGAGGAGAGCCACGGGGGCCGCTTGCTGTTCTTGGCTTCCAGCTCAGTTTTCTGTGGAGCCCAGGGTTACCTGGGAGAGGAAGGCCAGTGAGCCAGCCCAGCTTGGCAGTCCCAAGCTTTCCTCCCTGTTTCAACCAGAACAGCCCACCCCCCCCCACCCCCGTTTTGTATATTGAACATCCTCCTAAGATTTCAACTGTCAAAACAAGCTGAGATACCATACAGATGGGAAAAAAAACCACACATCATCAACTCAGTAGACACTTAAAAAGTATTTGATAAAATTCAACACTCTTCATAATAAAAACACTCAGAAAACTGAGTAGGAGTGAACTTCCTCAACCAGATAAAGGGCACTTAGGAAAACTCACAGCTACCATCATACTCAGTGAATGACTGAAAACTTTCCCCCTAAGTTCAGCAATAAGACAAGGATGTCCACTCCTGCCATTTTTATTCGTCATTCTACTAGAAGTTCTAGCTTAGGACACTTAGGCAAGAAAAGGTGTCCAGAATGGAAATGAACAAATAAACTATGTCTATTTGCTGATGACATAATCTTGTATACAGACAATCCTAAGGAATTTCCAAATAGAACTGTTAGAACAAATAAATGAGTTCAGCAAAGTTGCAGTATGCAAGATCAGTATACGAAAATTAATATTTCTATACAGAAGCAATGAACAATCAGAAAATCAAACTAACAGTTCCATTCATTTAGAAATAAACTCAGTAAAAGAAGTACAAAACATATATGGGGAAAACTATAAAACATTGAAAGAATTAAAGACCTAAGTAGACATCTCATTTTCATGAGTTAATAATGCTAATTTCAATGACTTAATAATGTTAAGATGGCGATATTTTCAAAACTGATCTACAGGTTCAATATAATCCCTTTAAGAATCCCAACTGGCTTCTTTGTAGATATCAACAAGCTGATCCTAAATTTCATATGGAAATTCAAGGGACCCGGGATAGCCAGAGCAATCTTGAAGAACAAAGTTGGGGGATTCACATTTCTAAATTTCAAAACTTACAATAAAGTTACAGTAATAAAGACTGTGGTACTGGCATAAGGACAGACAATATGGGTCAATGAAATAAAATTGCAAGTCCAGAAATAAACCCAGAAATGTATGGCCAATTGATTTTCAACAAGGGTATCAATGCCATTTAATGTGAGAAATAATCTTTTCAACAAATGGTGCTGGTACAACTGGATGTCTACATGCAAAACAAATGAATTGTACTAAAATTGAAGCAAGAACAAATATCAAATTTATTTATTTATTTATTTATTTTTAATTTTTTTTTAAAAGATGACCGGTAAGGGGATCTTAACCCTTGACTTGGTGTTGTCAGCACCACGCTCAGCCAGTGAGCGAACCGGCCATCCCTATGTGGGATCCGAACCCGGGGCCTTGGTGTTATCAGCACCGCACTCTACCGAGTGAGCCACGGGCCGGCCCACAAATATCAAATTTATGGTGAAGCTTGGGTGGAAGAATGGTGAAATCATTGGTGCTTTATGAAAAGTTTATGTGGACAATGTCCCCAAAGAAATGGGTAATTCATTTTAAGAAGGGACAAGATCATACTGAAGATGAAGCCTGCAGTGGCAAACCAACCACATCGATTTGTGAGGAAAAAATTAATCTTTTTTGTGCCTTAATTGAGGAAGACTGACAATTAACAGCAGAAACAATAGCCAATACCATAGACATCTCAATTGGTTCAGCTTACACAATTCTGATTGGAAAAATACAGTTGAGCCAACTATAAAATAGTTTTCAAAATCCTGTAGCATTTCTCAAGATCCTGTAGCATTTCTTTGAAGAATTATAATAGGAGATGATACATGACTTTCCCAGTACAATCCAGAAGATAAAGCACAATCAAAGTCATGGTTACCAAGGTGGCAGTGGTCCAGTCAAAGCAAAAGCGGACTGATCAAGAGCAAAGGTCATGGCAACAGTTTTTTGGGATGCTCAGAGCATTTTGCTTGTTAACTTTCCAGAGGGTCAAAGAATGATAACATCTGCTTATTATGAGAGTGTTTGGAGAAAGTTGGCCAAAGCTTTAGCAGAAAAACGCCTGGGAAAGCACCAGAGAGCCCTTCCCTGCTCATTTCTCTCATCAAACAAGGGCAATGTTGTGAGAATTTCAATGGGAAATCTTTAGGCATCTACCTTGCAGTCCTGATTTAGCCACTTCTGACTTCTTTTTGTTTCCTAATCCTAAAAATCCTTTAAAGCACACCTATTTTCTTCAGTTAAAAATGTAAAAAAGACTGCATTGACATGGTTAAATTCCCAGGACCCTCAGATGGCTGGTATCATTGCTTGCAAAAGTGACTTGAACTTGATGGAGCTTATGTTGAGAAATAAAGTTTATACTTCTATTTTTAATCTTTTTTCTTTTTTTTTTTTGGCAGTTGGTCTGTATGGGGATCCAAACCTGTGACTTTGGTGTTATAAGGCTGTGCTGTAACCAACTGAACTATCTGGCCAGCCCTTTTATCTTTTAATTACATTTTTCCACAAACTGTTTGAAGCCACCTCATATTGTAAGGATTCATTTATGTGAAATGTCCAGAATAGGAAAATCTATAGAGACAGAAAGTAGATTAGTGGTTGCCTATGGCTGGGAGTTATTGGGGAGAACTGGAAAGTGACTAATAGAGTTTTTTTGGGGGGTAATGAAAATGTTCTACAATTAGATAGTGATGATGGTTGTAAAACTCTGAATGTTCTGAAAATTGTATATTTTAAATGGGTGAATTTTATGGAATGTGAATTATATCTCAATAAAGCTGAAAATAAATGATGAAATGTATATATACTTCAAAACATCATGTTGTACATAGTAAATACATACAATCTTATTTGTCAATTTAAAAAGTCAAACCTGGGGTCAGCAAAGTATGCCTGGAAGGCAAATAAGGGCTGCCCTGTTTTTGTAAATAAAGTCGTATTAGCATTCAAAAAAATAATTAAATGATGGGAAAAGCCCAGTATAAAGGCAAATAAAGCACGGGAGGAAGAATATTCAATTGATCGACAAAGGTCCTCTTGGCAGAGAGAGAGAGGTGACCTTTTACAGAAGGCAGGACACTAGAGTTGTTACGGGAGGTGATGGAGTGCCCATCTGGCAATTTTTTTTTTCCTTGTGGAATTTATGGTGAGGGGAGCAGAGAGGAAGGGTAGACGTTGAAGGACACCCAGCTAGGGCAGCATCATGAAGGCCAGGACAAGTGAGTTTTGAGGAAGGGGTACTCAGGAGAGAGAGAGAGATGGGGGGTGGGGGAGCAGGAAATGGGGTGAGGAGCAGAACCAGGGTGGCTTTTTTGTCTGTTGTCCTTCTTGTTTATTTTTTTATTTTTATTTTTATTTTTAATTTATTAATATACGATGTAGTTGATTTTCGTGTCCCTTTACCAATTCCTCCTTTTCTTCCATCCCTCTGCCCTCTCCAACCCGCATCAACATCATATCTGTTCACTTGACTTAACAAGTTCAAGGAATTGTTGTGATTGTTGTGTCTTCTTCCCCATCGCCTTGTTCGTTCGTATATCTATTTATTTATTTCTTTTTAGCTCCCACAAATAAGTGAGAACATGTGGTATTTCTCTTTCTGTGCCCGGCTTATTTCACTTAATATAATTTTCTCTAAGTCCATCCATGTTGCTGCGAGTGGTAGTATTTCATTTTTTATTTTTAATAGCAGAGTAGTAGTCCATTGTGATCATTCTTGTTTTTAAGATGGGGGAGACTTCAGAGACTGTGATCAACGAGGACGCTACCTACACATTGCCAGGCCAGGCCTCTTCTCTGAGCTCAAGACCTGTAGATCCAATTACTTCTCTGACACACCCACACCCCCTCAATGGCCCATACACACCTGTAACTCCACATGTTCAAATCTGAGCTCATCGCCTCCCCCAAATCTGTTCTTCACCCCAGCCTGCAACCTGGAACTCCACCCAGTCTCTTCCTTTTCTCACTCTCCACAGTTCATCAGCTCCCCAATCCTGCCAATTACATTTCCTAAAATATTCTGCATGTCTTCTTGTTTTTTATTTTATTTTATTTATTTATTATTTATTATTATTTTTGGCGGCTGGCCAGTAAGGGGATCTGAACCCTTCACCTTGGTGTTTTAACACCACACTCTAACCAAGTGAGCTGACCCATCAGCCCCCTCCCATGCCTTCTTAGGGCTAGACTAGAACTCACATTTTCAGGATTTTGCTCATCAGTTTCCCTTCAGGGCAATCTCCAATTCAGATGCCCTGATTGGATTTGGTCTATTATGGCACCATCTTCCAGGGTGTTAGATCCTTGTTATCTTTTCTCTGGATGAATGTAACAGCTTCCCAAATGATTGTCCTGTTTGGCCACTTATCCCTACTCTATCCCCACACCTAGTATAGCTATTGAAAGATAGTTGGTGCTCAATAAATATTTATTGAATAAATAAATGGTTAAGTGAATGAATAAATAGGGAGAGATTGGGGAAAGTTCAGCAGCAGTAGATCATGCAGGGCCTTGTAGGAATCTTAAGAATTCTGAACTTTCTTCTGATCAATGGCCAACGTGTAAGAATTTGCATCTTCAGGGGTGTGGGTGGTGGTGGGTGGTGACATGATCAGATATGTATTGTAGTTAAATCACTGTGGCTGCTGTGAGGAGAATTGATTAGGAAACATGGAGAGGGGCAAGAGTGGAAGCAGGTGTCAGGATGAGCCTATTGCTATTAGAGCAGCCCTCATTCTTATTGACTTCACACAGTTAAAGGTTTTTATGTCACTGACATTACAGTCCAATTGGATGTTTAGTGGGCACCCTTCCACATGGTGATTCAGGGATGCTGGCTCTTTCCATTTAGTGGTGCCACCATCTTCAACCCATGACCTCCATGCCACTACAGAATGGGTTTTAGAGTCAGCCCTAAAAGTGGCATTACATCACTCTTGCCCATATTCCACAGTCCCCAGCTGAACTGCAAGGGCAGCTGGGAAATGTGGTCACTCTGTGTGCTGAGAAAGAAAATGAAATGGATTTGTGATCACACAGTGCCTTGGATTGAATGTCCCCCGAAAACTTAGTCTCCGCTGTGACAGTGTTAAATGGGTGGGAAATTCTATTATGGTAGTTGCAGGGTGGGACCTTGAAGAGGTGATTAGATTGTAGGACGGTGCCCTAGTGAATGGATTAATAATGGTGGTCATGGGCGTGGTTCAGAGGGTTTTAAAAAGAGAGTGAATGAGGAGGTTAGTCTCTGTCTGCTGTCTCTGCTTCCACCGTCTGAGAGGTCACTGTTGCCACCACCAGCTGTGTTCCTTGGACTTTGGACTTCCCAGTCTCAGAACTTGTAAGCAATAAATTTTGTTTTCTTTATAAATTACCTAGTTTCAGGTATTTCGTTATAAGCAACAGAAACAGACTAATACACATAGCATTGTCTCTGTCATTCAGGGAGATGGGCTGGGGTGGTTGTGGGAGTCTGTCTAGATGAGAGATGCGGGGGCTTGTATAAGGGTGGTGGTGACGGGTATAGAAAAGTAGATGGAGTCAAGAGCTACTTAGGCTTATTCATCCTACGTAATTGCAGCTTTGTACTCTTTGACCTATATCTCCTCCCTCCTCACCTCCATCCTGCCTCTGGTAACTCTGTTTCTATGTATTCAAGATTTTTTTTTATTTTTACACTCCACATGTGAGTACAATCACGCTGTATTTCTCTTTCTGTGCCTGTCTCATTTCATCATCCGTGTTGTGAACGACAGAATTTCCTTCTTTTTTTTAAGGTGAATAGTATTCCACTATGTATATACACCACATTTTCTTTATCCATTCATCTATTGACAAACACTTAGGTTGATTCCATATCTTGGCTATTGTGAATAGTGCTGCAATAAACATGGGGGTGCAGGTATCTCTTCCACGTGCTGACTTCATTTCATTTGGATATATACCCAGTAGTGGGATTGCTGGATCAAAGTGGTAGTTCTATTTTTAATTTTTTGAGGAGCCTCCATACTGTTTTCCATAATGGCTGTACCGATTTATATTGTCAAGACCAGTGTACAAGAGTTCCCTATTCTCCACATCCTCACCAACACTTATTATCTCTTGTCTTTTTGATAAAAGCCATCCTAACAGGTATGAGGTGATAAATCAAAGGGTACAAGGTTGCACTTATGTAAGATAAATAAGTGTAGAGATCTAATGTACAGCCTGAGGACTATAGTTAATAATATTGTATTGTTTATTGGAAATTTGCCAAGAGAGTAGATTTTAGGTGTTCTTACCACACACACAAAAAGCTAACTATGTGCGATGATGAATATGTTAATTGCTTGACTGTAGTAATCATTGAACTATTTATATGTATATCAAAGCATCATGTTATACACCTTGAATATATGCAATAAAAATAAAATAAAAAATAAACAAATGTTTTCACGCTGCAAAAAAAGAGAGAATTTAGGAAGTAGGATTTCTGGGATTTGGTGGGGGATTGGATGTGGGGATGCAGAAGAGAGAGGGGTGAAAAATGAGTCTGGTTTTCTCATTTGGAACACTGGAAGGATGGTGGAGTCTTTCAAAAGGAGCCCTAGGAGAAGCAGGCTTGAGAGGAAATCATCTCCAGGCTGAGCAGTGTTCACAAAGGGTAGCAGGTCCAAGTTCACACTTTTCCACAGGGAAAAGTTTCTAACTTGGAATCGCGGACCATTCATGCTGTCATTCTAAGCAGCTCTCCCCTTTCCCTCTTAGGACTATGCTTGAATTTGCATTTTGCAGGCTTTTCCCCATCAGTTTCCCTCTAGGGAAATCTCCTGCTCCGACACCCTGGTAGGATCTGTCTGCTATGGTACAGTCTTATGAGGGTGTCAGCTAGAAATTTCCCTGGAGGGAAACTAAATCCCTTGGGCTGTAAGGGGGATTCCCCCTTTCGACACTCACAATTCTAAATCTGTTTCTAAACTGGGAGCATTTGAGGAAAAGCTCAAAGAGCCTTCCTGTTGTTGGCCTCAGGCCATAGTTGGTTTTTTCAATCCACATAGGAAATATGAGATGCACATTTTCCTAGGCTGTGTATTTTGTTCCAGGCTTGTGGTGGGTTTTTGTTTTAAAAGTCTTTTGGAAGCATGTCAGCGGTGATACTGTGGCAATGTTGATTGCAAAATCTGACAGTTCCTATTGCAAGATGTGTAGAACATATGATGCTTTTGTCCTCTGTCCAAACCCTGACTAGTTTACATGAAAAAGGGCTGATATTTCAGTGATGAAACATTAGCAGAAGGCTGAAATATGTCACTTAAAAAATATTGGGCTAGCCATGTTTTTTTAATCCTCTTGTGCTGGAGCTGCTTTTAACTTCTCCATCAAGAACTCTCTTCTGCATCTATTTAATTGTCAAATCAAACGGCTGATTGAAGAACATAATCCCCAAAGTTTCTACCTTCATTTAGATATTGAAGATCATCCTAAGACTAAGAGGTCACATGGGGCTGTAGAGGAAACATCAAATAGCTCAGTGCCTGGCATGTAGGAAGAGTATAAATACAAATTCCCCTTCTTGGTGCTGCTCACCCCCTTCCAACTCCAGGGGTGAGAAAGTCTGGGTTCTAGAGAGGTTAAGTGATTTGTCTAAGGTTACACAGATAGTTGGTGGTGGAGGTAAGATTCAAATTGATATGCACTGACTCCAAAGCATGTGCTATCAGCCGCTATGCCTATAGAGAGCACATACCATGTGCCAAGCCTCCCAGTAGAAGCTGAGGATATGGAAACTGTGGCACCGTGTCATGACCCTGGCCCTCAAGGAGTTCATAGACTGTTGCAATTAGGTAAGGAGGCAATTAAAATACAGTGTGATAACTGCTGATAGAAGTCAGCACAGGGCTCCTAGGGAGTAAGGAGGTAGAGTAACTTATGCAATGCCCACAATTAGGGAAGTCTTCCTGGAGGAGGAGGTGGGTGAGCTATTTGTTACAGGTAGAGGAATTAGCCAAATGAAGAGCAATAAGAAGAGCACACACAAAGGTACAGGAAGGAGGAGAGGCATGCTGTGTACTGGGAAAATGCAAAGTTTCTTTTCTTGGGAGTATTAGTTATTTATTGCTGCATAACAAATTATCCCAAACTTTAGTGGCTTAAAATAACATTTATTATCTCACAGCTCTATGTGTCAGGAATCCAGACCACCTAGCTGAACCCTCTAAGTCAAGGTCTTCACAAGGCTGCTGTCAAGGTGTTGGCCAAGGTTGGAGTCATCTCAAGCCTTGACTGCAGGATTGTTTCCAAGTTCACTTGTATGGTTCTAGGCAGTGTTTAGTTTCTTGCTGTCTGTTTGGATGCTGCCCTTGTTTCTTTGTCACATAGGCCCCTCCATAGGATAGCTTGCAACATGGCAGTTGGAGTCATCCAGAGTGATCAAGTGAGAAGATCCAGAGAGACAGTGTGAGCAAGACGGAAGTCATAGTTTCTTTTGAACCTAATCTCAGAAGTGAAATCCCATCATCTTTGCCATATTTTATTCATTAGAAGCAAATTACTAGGTCTAGATCTCATTTGAGGAGAGGAGATCACATAAGCACATGAATACCAAGAGGTGGGGATCATTGGGAGCCATGGCAGAAGCTGCCAATCATAGCCTGCCATCTGGCTCCCAATGATTCATGTCCATTCCACATGGAAAATACATTCATGCCTCCAAGGGTCTCCCAAAATCTCATCCCATTACAGCATTAGCTCAAAGTCCAGAATCTCATTATCTAAACTGGGTCCAGGTATGGATGGGTACAGTTCCTTAAGTACAGTCCTTTCTTTATTAGTAGACCTGTGAAGCTTAAGAGACAAGTTGTCTGTCTCCACTCCCCAATATACAATGGTGGGTTGAACAGATAACCACTGAAGACATTCCTGTTCAAAAAGAGAGAAAATACCAGTACCATGCTGTTTTGGTTGCAGTAGCTTTGTAGTATAATTTGAAGTCAGATACTGTTATGCCTCCAGCTTTATTTTTTTTGCTCAGGATTGCTTTGGCTATTCGGGGTCTTTCGTTGTTCCATATGAAAGGTAAGATTGTTTTTTCCATTTCTGTGAAGAATGTCATTGGTATTTTGATAGGGATTGCCTTGAATCTGTAGATCACATTGGGTAGTATAGACATTTTCACGATGTTAATCCTTCCAATCAAGGAGCATGGAATATCTTTCCATCTTTTCATGTCTTCTTTGATTTCTTTCAGAAGTGGTTTGTAGTTCTCGTTCTAGACGTCTTTCACCTCCTTGGTTAAATTGATCCCTAGATATTTTTTTGTGTGTGTGACAATTGTAAATGGGCTTACTTTCTTTATTTCTCTTTCTGTTAGTTCATTATTTGAGTATATAAATGCAACTGATTTGGGGGCATTTATTTTGTATCTTGCAACATTACTGAAGTTAAGCTCTAGGAGTTTTTTTGATAGAGTCTTTAGGTTTTTCTATACATAGTATCATGTCATCTGCAAATAGAGACAGACATTCAGACCAGTGGAGTAGAATTGAGAACTCAGAAATCACTCCTCAGGCTTATAGCCATCTGATATTAGACAAAGGCAACAAAAATCTACCTTGGGGAAAAGACTGCCTCTTCAACAAGTGGTGCTGGGAAAACTGGGTATCCATATCCAGAAGAATGAAACTAGACATGCATCTCTCACCATACACTAAAATCAACTCAAAATGGATTAAAGACTTAAGTATAAGACCCGAAACTGTAAAATTACTAAGGGGAAAATATAGGTGGAACACTCCAGCAACTAGGTCTGGGCACAGACTTTATGAACAGGAGCCCAAAAGCACAAGCAGCAAAAGAAAAAAATAAACAAATGGGACTATATCAAATTGAAAAGCTTCTGCACAGCAAAGGAAATAATCAACAGAGTGAAATGACAACCTACAGAGTGGGAGAAAATTTTTCTAAATACGCATATGACAAGGGATTCATATCCATAATATATAAGGAACTCAAAAAATTATATAGTAAAAAAACAAATAACCCAATAAAAAATGGGCAAAGGAGATGAATAGACATTTTTCAAAGGAAGACATACAAATGGCCAACAGGTACATGTAAATATGCTCAACATCACTAGTCATCAGGGAAATGCAAATTAAAACCACATTAAGAAATCACCTCACCCTAGTTAGACTGGCTATAATCAAAAAGACAGTGAATAACAAATGCTGGCGAGGGTGTAGAGAGGAGGGAACACTGGTACACTGTTGGTGGGACTGTAAATTAGTACAACCACTATGGAAAACAGTATGGAGGTTTCTCAAACAACTACAGATAGATCTTCCATGTGATTCAGCAATCCCTCTTCTGGGTATATACCCAGAGGAATGGAAATCATCATGTCGAAGGGATACCTGCACTCCCATGTTCATCACAGCTCTGTTTACAACAGCCAAGACATGGAACCAACCTAAATGTCCATCGACGGATGACTGGATAAGGGAAATGTGGTATATACACACCATGGAATACTACTCTGCCATAAAAAAGAATGAAATACTCCTATTTGCAACAACATGGATGAGCCTGGAGAAACTTATTTTGAGTGAAATAAGCAAAGCACAGAAGGATAAATACGGCATGTGCTCACTCATATGTGGGAGCTAAGGGAGAAAGAAGGAAGAAAGAAAGTCCACAGTAGTGCATTGGACTTGCAGAGGGAGAGAACATTCTATGGGCTACAAAGTGGAGTGGGAGGCAAGGGGGGAGGGGGAGGGAGGTTGGGGATAATTGGGTGGAGGACACGGGGTACAAATGCAGTTTGTGGTTATGGGTATACGGCCAGTATGAATCTGGCCCCCACATTGCAGGCACGAGGGGTGACGATCAGCTTTGTATCTCATGAATATTCATAACCAGTAAAATAAAAGAGAGAGAGAGAAAATAGGAGGCACAAAGGAGTCATTAATCTGTAGCAATTCTGAAATCCAGCCAGGTAAATGTTGGAAGTTCCTTCATTATGTTTCAAGGCCTGGGAATAATTCTCCATGATTTCATTTAGGTTGTGTCCAATATTTATTTATTTATTTATTGGTGGCTGGTCCATATGGGGAATTGAACCCTTTACCTTGGTGTTACAAGGCCGTGCTCTAATGTCCAATTTTTTTTTTTTTTTTTTTTTTTTTAAAGATGACCGGTAAGGGGATCTTAACCCTCGACTTGGTGTTGTCAGCACCACGCTCAGCCAGTGAGCTAACTGGCCATCCCTATATGGGATCCGAACCTGTGGCCTTGGTGTTATCAGCCCCCCCCTCCCCCGAGTGAGCCCCGGGCCGGCCCAATTTTTTTTTTTTTTTTTTAAAGATGACTGGTAAGGGGATCTTTACCCTTGACTTGGTGTTGTCAGCACCACACTCTCCCAAGTAAGCTAACCAGCCATCCCTATATAGGGATCTGAACCTGTGGCCTTGGTGTTATCAGCACCACACTCTCCCAAGTGATCCATGGGCCGGTCCTCTAATGTCCAATTTTTTAAAACTTTTATTAAACATTCTCCAGGGAACACCCTTGTCCTTATATCTTTGTGCCCTTATAAATGCTTCTAGAAAGTAAATTTACAATAGCAAACACCTTTTGAACACTAATTATGTGCCACACCTGGTTGTAATTGCTTTACATATATAACCTTACTTAATCCTCCATATTTTATTTTTTATTGGGTCTCAAGCACATATAATTCAATTACTTATAATTTTTGGCTTATGAAACACTTCACAGTAGCCTGTAACTGGCAACTTTATATATATATGTATTTTTTAATCATGTAATTGGCACTCATGACCCTACCACCTGAAACAGAAAGCTAAGACCTTGACGATAACTTACATTTTACCACATGGTACCCTCCACTGATCTGTCCTCTGGTATGCCCCCAACCAAGAGAAGCATCATCCTAAATCCTATATTTATCTTTCTTTTGCTTTCTTTATTTAGCGTTGTTGAATGTGCGAGCGCATTATAAAAAGCTCGTGGAAAGATTCATACTATCTTTTAATTCTGTTTTTCCATGCACTTTTTGAAGTACCCTCGTATTGTATACACACATTTGTGTATTTTCCTAAATACTACATTTAAAAATTTTACTTGTATTTAAGTCTATAAAAAGGTACCATTTTATATGCAATCTTTTAAAGGTTATTTTTTGCACATTAAACTACATCACAAAGATTTATGCAAATTGTTTTCAATACTTTAGTTCATTTATTTTGACTTCTGCATAATATTCCATCATGCATGTATACCATAGATTATTTTCTGATGGGCATTTGAGTTGGCTAGGGCAGAGGGATGGGAGAGTTGGGGGAAAATGGAGATTGACTGCTAATAGGCACAAGTTTTTTTGGAAGGGGTGATTATATGTTCTAAAATTAGATGATAGTTGCACAATTCTGTGTACTAAAACCATCAAATTGTACACCTTAAATGGGTGAATTGTATGGTATGTGTATTATATCTCAATAAAGCTGTTATAAAAACTCTATGGCAATACATTTGAAAATATAGAGAAAAAAGATGATTTCCTAGCCCAACATAAAATACCAATATTGACCCAAGAAAAACTTAAGGACAGAAATAATCATTAGAAAGGAAATTAAGCTCTACTATAAAAAAAAAAAAATCAACCAACACAAAAACATCACAGTGACCAAATAGCACATGAAAAAGCACTCATTCACCCATAGGAAGAGGCAATTTTTTTTTTTTCCTTTTTTTGTCTTTTTTCGTGTCCGGCAACGGGATCGCAACCCTCAGTGTTTTGCGCCCGCACCTTGCTCAGCCAGTGAGCGGCCGGTCTGTATGTGGGATCCAAAACCCTCGGCGGGAGCGCCGCCGCACTCCC
>NW_007732727.1:18912-36078 GCF_000696425.1 Galeopterus variegatus
CCGCCGCACTCCCAAGTGGCGCACTGTAGCAGTGCGCCACCGGGCCGGCCAGGAAGAGGCAATTTAACAAGTACAATGACACACCCATCAGCATGGCTGAGATAAAACACAGACAACACCAAGTGTCGGTGAGGATGTAGAGCAAGCGGAGCTCTCACACGCTGCCCATGCGAGTATAGATTGGTGGACCCATCTTGAAAAACTGCTTGGTAATATTTATTAAAACTAAACATTAACATACCTACAATGCAGTAATTCCATCCCTAGGTGTGTCTACCCAGCAGAAATGGGTACAGACCCACAAGACATGAGCAAGATGTTAATAAGGGCACTGTTTGTAATAGCCAAAAACTGCAAACAATAGCAATGCTCATCAGCAGTAGAAAGGGTAAATAAATTGTGGTCTGTTCACACAGTGGAATACTGTGCAATAATGAAAGACTGTGAAATACAGGTATAGGCAGCAACATGGGTGAATCTTGCAAACAAAATGTTGAATGAACAAAGCCAGACATGAAAAGAATATGTACCATACGATTCCATGTATAAGAAGCTCAAAACAGACAAACATAGTGGATAATAATAGTGGCGATTCCTGGGAGCAGGGTTCTGTTTGGGAAGGGGAATGAGGAAATCTTTTGGGGTGCTGGAAATAGCCTTTATGTTGATCTGAATGGTGACTACATGGGTGTATACATATGTTAAAATGCATTTAGGTGTACACTTAAGGTTAGGAGACTTTATACATTTTTCTGTATGTGCGTTGTCCCTTAACTTAAAAAATTATATTTTTTCAAAAAGGAAGCATATGTGCATGTTCCAGATTTTCATTTTTGATCATGGCAGACTAGATAATTTGGACCAACTCTCCTGTCGAAAAAAACTGGACAAGATTAAAAAGAAAAAAAACACCTTAAAAGCGTCTGTGAGCTAACTAGATAATGGAACAAAAAATATTGAGCCAAGATCTGGGAGACAAGGGAATCCAGAGAGGTGAGCCTGGCACTGGGAAGTGCTGTTGCCCTGGGCTGCTGGGGTTTGCTGGCTGAGAAGCAGCTTAGGGGCTGAGCTTCACATGTGGCTGCCTCCAGGGTTAGGACAAAGAGAAACAGTCCAGAGTCCACCAAGAGCATGCATGGACACTTGACATGTGACAAATGTGTCACAGTGCTAAGACAAATGTGTAACAGTGCTAGGACAATGGCAGAGCCATATGAAAAGATGAAATTAAAGCCCTGCCTGGCACCACACGCTAAAACAAATTGTGGGCGGATTATGGACCTAAGGCTAAAAGGTAAAACAATAACACTGTTAGAAGATAATATTGGAGACGTAGTCATAAAATAGGGCATAGAAAGACTTTGTAATCAAGACACGCAAAGCAAGTATTAACCATGGAAGAATGATAAATTGCACTGTATTAAAAATCAAGAACTTCTGTTCATTAAAAGACATCATTAAGAGTGTGAATAGAAAAGCTAGAGTGGGAGAAGATATTTGCAAAACATATAACTGCAAAGGTTGCATCCAGCATATATAAAGAACTCCTGCAAATTGATAAGAAAAAGCAGACAACCTTGTAGAAAAATGAGCACAAGATTTGAACAATTACTTCATGAAAGAGGGTATCTAATGACCACTAAGCTACGAAAAGGTGCTCAATCTCATCAGTACTGATGAAAATGAAACTTAATCACAGTGAGATACCATCAGATACTCATCAGATGGACCAAAATGAACAAGCCTGACAATTCTAAGCACTGATGAAGATGTGGAGCAAGGGAAGCTCATGGGCTGCTCACGGGAGTTTATTTTGGTAAGACTGCTTTGATTTTTTTGCGACTGGCTGCTGAGTGGTAAGACCACTTTTAAATACAGCCTAGCATTACTTAGCAAATTAAGTGCACGCCTTATAGAGGTGCAGGCATGTGGAGGCCAGGAGACATCTTCCCAGTAGCACTGCTTGTAATGGGCCCAATGTGGAAACAGCCCAAATGTGTATTGACAGGAGAATGCGTAAGTCATTCATAGTGTGTTCATGCAATCAAAATGAACGAAGTTCAGATATCCACAGCAACATGGATGAATCTCACAGGCATCATGTTAAGTGAAAGAAGCCAGATGATTCCATTTATACAAAGTTTATACACAGGCAAAACTAAAATCTGTTGTTTAGAAATGAACACAGAGATGGCTCGACTATAAAGAAAAGCAAGTAGTGATTACTTTAAAAGTCAAAATAGTGTTTACTGCTAGTAGGGGATGAAGGAGATTGTCACGTGAGGGGTGTTAGAAGCTGAGTCATGTCACCCCCAAATTCATAAGTTAAAATCTTAACCCCTAATACCTCAAATTGTGACCATATTTGGAGATAGCATCTTTACAAAGATGATTAAATTAAAAGAAGGTAATTAGGGTGGGCCCTAGTCCGGTATGACTGGTGTCCTATAATAAGAGGAGATTAGGACACAGACACACTCAAACAGGAAAGACCACATGAGGACACAGGGAGAAGATGGCCATCTGCAAACTAAGGAGAGAGGCCTCAGGAGAAACGAACCCTACCAACACCTTGATCTCAGACTTCTAGCCTCCAGAATTATGAGGAAATAAATGTCTGTGGTTTAAGCCACCCAGTCTGTGGCACTTTGTTATGACAGCTCGAGCAAATTAATGCAAGGGGGCATTTGGGAGGGCTTCTGGGTGTTTCCAAATGTGTATTTCTTGACTAGGATGATAGTTGCATAGGCATTTGCTTTCACATAAATTGTTAAGTTGTATATTTCAGGTTTGTTCACTTTTCTGTACAAGTGCTTTATTTCACAACAAAAAAGCAAACCAAAGAAGGATGGCTTGGTCTGGGCAGGGAAAAAAGATTTTGCTCTCATTGAATCCTCATACCAATCCTGTGAGACAGACTTGGCAAAGACTCTTTCTTTTTTTTTTTTTTCCGTAAACAGATTTATTGAGATACAATTCACGTATCATGCACTTCACCCATTTAAAGTATACAGTTCAGTGATGTTTAGTATAAGCAGTTGTGTAGCCATCACCATAATCAATTTTAGAACATTTTCATCCCCCTAAACCCCCATCCACCCCCCAGCTCCTGGCAACCACTAATTAAATTCTGTCTCTATGGGCCTATTCTGGACATTTCATATAAATTGAATCATACAGCATATGATCTTTCACTTCGCATGTTTTCAAGGTTCCTCCATGTTGTAATGTGCGTCAGTACCTCATTCCTTTCTATGATTGTGGACGTACCACATCATATTTATCCCTTCATCAGTTGATGGACATTTGGGCTTTTCTTGTTATGAATAATGCTGCTATGAGCATTCAGGTACAAGTTTTTGCGTGGATGTATGCTTTAAGTTGTCTTGGGTATATACCTGGGAGTAGAATTGCTGGGTCATATGGTAATTCTGGTAATTAACTTATTGAAAAACCACCAAACTGTTTTCCACAAAGGCTTTACCATTTTATATTCCTATCAGCAATGTATGAGCGTTCCAATTTCTCCATATTCTTACCAACATTTGTTTTATTGTTTGTTTGTCTTTGGCAGCTGGCCGATACAGGGATTGAACCCTGCACCTTGGTGTTATCAGCACCGCGATCTTCTTGCCAGTACTTGTTATTCTCTGTCTTTCAGAATACTGTAGCTCTGCTAGTGGGTGTCAGGTGGTATCTCACTGTGGTTTTGATGTGTATGTTCCTATTGACTAATGACATTGAGCATCTTTTCTCATGCTTGCTGTCAACTCCATTTTGCTGTTGAGGAAATTGAGGCTCAGAGAGGTTAAGTGACTTGGCCCATGTCACACAGTCCAAGGCTACTTTTTCCTCCTAGTACACCCCT
Organism: Galeopterus variegatus; assembly: GCF_000696425.1. Classification (NCBI taxonomy): domain Eukaryota; kingdom Metazoa; phylum Chordata; class Mammalia; order Dermoptera; family Cynocephalidae; genus Galeopterus; species Galeopterus variegatus. The sequence continues at coordinate 22,781 of NW_007732727.1, forward strand.
GCCATCTGCATGGAAGGCAGGATCGTCTCAGCAGAAGCATGAAGGTCAGCTCTGGTTCTTGGTGCCAGCCACCAGGGCCCTTGGGAACCTGGCCTGGCACCACCCTAGTCCTTTCGGTTTTTCTGGGGCAGTTTCTGTTGCTGCCACTAAAGCCCTGAAGTCTCACTGTGTGGCATCACATCACACTGCCAGCTCTCTGTCACATCTGAGACCTTCTTGATGCCCATGAGTTTCCTACAGAGGGGATTTTTGCTTTACCCTAACCTGACACTCAGACATCTCAGCTTAGCAAACAGATACAGAATCCCAGAATATCAGGACTGGCAGGGTCTTGTAAGAGCATCAAGTCCTAACCCTTATCATGCAGAGGGGAAACAGGTTCAGAGAAGCCTGGGGGCTCACTGAGGTCTCACAGAGCATTAGTGGTGGAGCTGGGGGCAGGGCAGAGCTCTCCATGCTGTGCACATGATGGAAAAAACAGGAGACTGTTCTTCCCTCTATACTCTTTTCATGAGAGGGAGCTGTGGCGAGGGCTATCCTGAGGGGTAGGACCAATGCCTACTGGCTGCCACTCAGGAAGGGAGGCCAGGGCTGTACTGCCACACAGGTGTGGTGCTGACGGGCCAACAGGCTGCATCTGCCCCCAGCTGGATTTGACCCGCCAATTGCAGGTGTCCCAGTTGGGTAGCGCAAGGGCTTCTGCCCTGGTGACAGGTTAACCACAGTCACTTGAGAAAGGTAAAGATAAATGGATTCCTCCTCCAAACCCTTTGACCTCTGCAAGCCAGCTGCAAAGCATGCTTAGCCCCAGCGGAGTTGCCAGGAGGAGGAAGGGAATGATAGTTGCTTTGTTTTTCTTTTTTACAGGCTTTGACCTTCAGCCAGTCCACCTGTTTCATCAAACCCACAGTCTCTCACTGTGGCCAGGGGGAGGGGAAAGTGTCTACTTAGAGGATCGGGCCATTGGGCTAAGCTGCAAGCTTCAGGTCATAGTCCCATGAAGTCATCCCTCCTTCTAGAATGTCAGTGCTGCAAGAAAGTCTGGAAAATCACCTCCTTCATCCCCTGTGGTGCTGAGAGAGTGCCCTGGGCTGGGAGAGAGAAGTCTGCAGTCTGCCCTCAGTTTCTCTGCTAACTCACTACATGCTTTTCTGAGCCTCAGTTTCCTCATCTGTAAGATGGAGTTAAGAATAACCCTATCATACCTTCCTCATGGGAACCTTGTAAGGATACGATCAGATCATACATCTTGCTGTACTATTAAAGTCCTGAATGGCCAGATAACAAGCTTAATATCCTTAATACAAAAAAGAGCTACTAATAGCAGCAGGAAAAAGATAAACTCTCCAAGTAAAATTGGGAAAACGTTATTAAAACAAAGTTCACAAAGCCGGCCCGTGGCTCACTTGGGAGAACGTGGTGCTGACAACACCAAGTCAAGGGTTAAGATCCTCTTACCGGTAAAAAAAAAAAAAAGAACGTTCACAAAAATAAGGAATGCAAGTGGCCTTTAAATGTACGAAAGAACTTCAACCTAATATTCAAAGAAATACAAATTAAAACATGAAGATATTTTCACTTACAGGGGTGGCAAAAGTTAAGGATAATAATGATACTCTGTGTTGACAAGGAGGTGGGACATTAAATTATGATAGTTTGTCTGGAGGACAATTTAGCAACTTGTATAAAAATTTTAAAACATACATATACTTTACTCTTGGAGTGTACTTTAAGAAAGCAACCGAGATTCATGCAAAAATATAAGTGCATACCATCATGTCATTGTTTGCAAAATTTTAAATAATTCAGGTGGTGATTTATATTGAAAACAAGCTTCCATAGTGCTTTTAAAAATATAGCCAATTAAAAAACATGTTTCTATTAAGGTAAAAAAATTCCTTTTTAGTTTCTCTTCCGACTACTTATCCAAATCAAAAATCTCAGGAAATTGACAGATTTTCCATTTTGTACTTCTTTACTGTGGAATGTAGAAATACACGAATTACATATTAAATATATTTTAAAGGGCAGAAACTGACACCTCTTCTAGGGTATAAATACATTTGCACAATATTCTATAGATGTAAAACCTAAAATTGCAAAGGAAAAGTCTGCACAGTTATAAGGCTGCACATCTGTTTTTTTCAAATTTATTTTTATCCTAAACCCTAAGACAGAATGGCTACACATCTTTAAACCTGATACATCTACCTGTTTTTTATATCACTTTTATAATTTTTGTATATATTGAATATTTCACAGTAAATTTAAAAAAGAAAATACAACAAATACAAAACAAAAATTAAAATACAAAAAGAAAAATAAAATAAGAAAAAAAATACATTATAAACTGGAAAAACTATTGAACAAGATGATTATCATGGTCTTGCTTATAGTAGTAAAAAACTCAAGAGAATTTATATGTGGCAGATGTTTATAATAATGCCTCCAATGAATTCTACCACCCTGTGTGTATCCTCTTGTGCAGTCCACATTGCTGCTCCTTCCGTCAAGATCTAGAATGGACTTTCCTTACTCTTTGACTCTGGCCTTGTGACTTGCTTTAGCCACTGGAATGCATTGGAAGTGATACTGTCAGCAAAGGAAAGGTGACTTCCAAGGTTAGGCTTTAATAAGCATTGCAGTTTCCATTTTCACCTTCTTGCAATCCCCAGACCACTATGCTGTAAAGAAACCCAGTCCTGGAGGATGTTTAGTAAAGGGTTAATTTTGCAGGCTTGGGTTGCGCTAAACCTGCACAAAGAAAGGGCTGGCCTTTGGCTGGCTCTTGGGAGACAACCTCTGAGACTTTGGAACAGCCTGCCTGATATAAATATCCTTTTTGAGAGTGTTTATGTATGACTGAGGTTCTGGGCCACGTTGTAGCAGTTTGACCTCAGTGGGACTGGAGTCTGAGTAGGTGAGGTCAGTCACATGCCTATAAGACTGACCTCCAATGGACACCAAGGCTCAAGTGAGCTTTCCTGGCTGGCAGTACTTTGCACATGTTGTCACACATCATTGCTGGAGAATTAAGCATGTCTCTGTGAGACTCCACTGTGAGGAGATAGCTGGAAGCTTGTGACTGGTTTATCCTGGACTTTGTCCCACGGCCCTTTTTTCCTCAGCTGACTTTGATCAGTATCCTTTCACTATAATAAACCCGAACCATAAATATAACAGCTTTTCTGAGTCCTGTGAGTCTCTCTAGTGAATTATCAAGCCTGACGGTAGTCTTGGAGACCTCTGACACAGAGGCATGTTGAGAAGCCCTAGCCAAGACAGCACTACATGGCAGACACCTGAATGAGAACACTGGGGACCCTTGAGCCCCAGTCAAGCTGTTGGATGTCTGCAGCTGCATAAGTGAGCCTGGGAAAGCCCAGCAGAAGGACCACCAGCCAACCTGCAAAATCATGAGATATCAAGGTACTAAGGTTTGGGGTGGTTTGTTAGTACCTTAGGTAGCTGAAACACTGAGTGATCAAAAACAGGCAAACAGTTAAATAAATTATTGTATATCATACACTGAAATGCTAAGATGTCATTAAAAATGCTGATGTAGATTCTATACATATTGACATGGAACTATATTCACTATGTATTTCAAGTAACAAAATGTTATAAATATGTATAAATAATGACATTTTGAAAAAATATTTAATATATGTGCATATATACTTATAACTAAATGCATAATTAGCACGAGCCATAGTCAACCATTTTTTTTTTTTTTTTAAAAAAATGACCGGTAAGGGGATCTTAACCCTTGACTTGGTGTTGTCAGCACCACGCTCACCCAGTGAGCGAACCGGCCATCCCTATATGGGATCCGAACCCGTGGCCTTGGTGTTATCAGCACCGCACTCTCCCGAGTGAGCCACCGGGCCGGCCCCCATAGTCAACCATTTTTGACCTACCAAAACAACTATATGCTGTGATTCAGCTGGAACACATTGATATAACCAAGGCTGGAAAGCTCCACAGCAAAATGTTAACTGTGGTTCAGTTTGGGTGGTGAGTAACGGGCATTGTTTTCTTCTTGTTCATCTGTATTTTCTAAATCTTGTACATTGAATATGGATTCCTTATTGCATATTAAGGAAAAAGAAAAGGAAGTCATTATTATTATTATTGTTATTACTATTATTAAAGTGCTAAGTAAAATTGTGAAGCAATGATGAAAAAACCAAACTGGAAAGAGAGAAGGGCTGAGTTGGGGCTTGGATTCCGGCTTACAATTTATGACTCAGAGCAAGTCCATGCAAGCTGGGCAAAGCAAACGGGGGCTGAGGCCAAGGGTGGAGGCTTCTAGATTGGGTGTCTGGCTGCTGAGCTGGGCTCATGCTTTCGGTCTGCTTGCCCAGAGCCTTGTTAATGACTGCCTTCTCTTCCTCACCGGGTTCCCTCTAGGTGCTTACCTGAGCACTAGAGGCCTCAGGCCTCCTCAGGCAAGGGAGCTAGAGGTGAGTGCCACACTGCCCCTCCGGCTGCCTGGGCAAGTATGGGAGGGGCAGCCCAGGCCCATGGCTTCAAGCACTTCATGGAACCCATGGCACAGGTGTCTGCCTCTCTTAGCTTTGGAGGGAGCCTTGGAAATCATGTGGTGTCATCCCTGTAGGATGCAGGACTCTCCCCAGTGGAAGTTTCCTCCAACCCCCTAAAGCTCACCATTCTCTGCCTGCCTGCCCACAGCCCTACAATGATGGGGAGATCATTACTCTCAGAGGCACCCACCCCACGTGGCACTGACCAATAGAAAGATCTGTCCTTGGGCCGGCCCGTGACTCACTCGGGAGAGTGTGGTGCTGATAACAGCAAGGCCACGGGTTTGGATCCCTATATAGGGATGGCCGATTTGCTCACTGGGTGAGCGTGGTGCTGACAACACCAAGTCAAGGGGTAAGATCCCCTTTCCGGTCATCTTTAAAAAAAAAAGAAAGATCTGTCCTTGCTTGGTGTGATGGTTAATTTTATGTGTCAACTTGTCTGTGCCACGAGATGCCCAGATCTGATTAAACATTATTTCTTGGTGTGTCTGTGAGGGTATTTCAGGAAGAGATTACCATTTGTTTTTTTGTTTGTTTGTTTGTTTTCTGTTTTGGTGGCTGGCCGGTACGGGGATCTGAACCCTTGACTTTGGTGTTGTAACACTGTGCTGTAACCAACTGAGCTAACTGGCCACGATTAGCACTTGAATTGTGGACTCAGTAAAGAAGATAGCCCTCCCCAATGTGGGTGAACATCATCCAATCCATTGGGGGCCCAAATAGAACAAAAAGACAGAGGAAGGAGGAATTCCCTCTCTGCCTGACTGCTTGAGCTGGGACATTGTTATTCTCCTGCCCTTGAACTGGGATTTACACCATTAGCTCTCCTGGTTTTCAGGCCTTACAACTTGGACTGGAATTTACACCACCTGCTTTCTGGGTCTCCAGCATGCAGATGGCAGATGCTGGGACTTCTCTGACTCCATAATCATGTGAGTCAATTTCCTATAATGAATCTCATTACATGTAATATGTAATATATATATATATAATTATATTATAATATGTAATAATCCTATACTACATATATAGGATATGTATATTATATTGGTTCGCTTTCTATGGAGAACCCTGATTAATACACTCAGAATCCCAGATCAGCTGCAACCTTCCCCCTCTCTCCCGGAATCTTCTCTATTCCCTTTGGGCATGTCTGCTTCCCGTCTGCACGCAGCCCATAGCAGTAATTGAGTTTTCTCTAAATGAAATACCCCTTTTAAAAAATATAAATCTTAATTGATTGCATGATATATGTCAGGAATGGGGTTTGCTGTTTTGATGTATATATGCTATTTTGTTTACTTATCCAAACAACCCTGTGAATGAGGTATTAATGCTTCCATTTTACAGATAGAGAAACTGAGGCCTAGCAAGGGATCATGAGTGCCCAAAGTAACACACTAAGAAGTGGCAGAGCTGGGGTTTGAGCCCTGGTCTGTCTGATGAAACCCCTATATTTTAAAGCCGCCTTCATTTCATTGATTTACACCTGGCCTCATTCCACAACGGACGTCAGGCAGCTTACAATAAAACACAATTTAATAAAAGAGAAATAGGCCTAGAGAAAATAGAAACAACAGTAGAAAATCAAGACCAAGTAAAGAACTGTATGAATGTGAAGAACATCAGGGCTATGGTTGAGAGTAAGGGCTATCGTTGGCTCTAAATTTCCAGGCTGCCAAAGTGAAAAGGAAAAGCCAATTATGTATTCTGGTAATAATTCTCATTACCAGAAGCAAGTTGTTTAGCAGCAGCACAGCCAGCGACAAATTCTAAAAGCCATTTCTGAATGCTGTTGACGATGCTGTCGGTTGTTAGCAACTGGCCTCTCCCATGTGCCACTCAACCTACTTCTTGGGTTAGTTATTAATATCAAGTAAAAAATACATCTGTACCAGGGGCTGTATTCATATATGTGTCTCTGTCTGTGTTGTCTATTTGTACCTGTATCTGGTCTGTATCTGTATCTGTATCCGGTCTGTATCTCTATTGGCATCTGTATGTGTATCTGTATCTCAGCCTGTATTTGTTTCTGTATCTGTATGTGTGTCTCTGTCTATGTCTGTGTCTCTACCGGCATCTGTATCTGTGTCTCTATCTGTATCTCTTCTGTACCTGTATGTGTCTCTGCATGTATCTATATCTTTATCTCTCCTTGTATCTGTGTCTGTATCTCTGTCTCTAACTGTATCTCTGACTGTACCTATATCTGTATCTGTGCCTCAACTTGTATATATATTATATATATATGTCCTCTTTCTCTGTATATGTATCTGGCTTTGTGTCTCCACATGTATCTAGTTTGTGTTTCTATCTGTATCTGTATCTGTATCCAACTGTGCCTCTGTCTGTGACTCTACATGTATCTGCACTGGCTTCTGCATCTGTTTCTCTACTTGGATCTGTATCTGTTTCTTCACCTCTATCTGTATCTTTATGTGGATGTCAACCTGTATATGTATATGTTCTCTTTCTCCATGTGTTTCTGCTTTTGTGTCTGTAGGTGTATCTGGTTTATGTCTCTGCCTGTATCTGTAACTGTATCTGTGTCTCTTTGTGTATCTGTACTGGCCTATGCATCTGTTTCCCTATCTCTGTTTCTCCACCTCTCTCTGTAGCTGTGACTCTGCTTTATCTGTGCCACTACTTGCATCAATATCTGTATCTGTGACTCTGCCTGCACCTGTGTCTCTACCTTTGTCTGTATCTGTCTCTGTGTCTTTATTTGTATCTCTAATTGCGTCTGTATCAGTATACGTCTACTTTGTCTATATCTGTGTTTATTTTGGTACTCTGTACCTGTATCTGTGTCTCTGTCTGTCTGGGTATCTGTGCCTCCAGTTTCTACTGTGTCTCTACTGGTATCTATATCTGTATCTGTATCTCTACCTGTATTGGTGTCTCTACCTGTATCTCTGTCTGTCTCTGTATCTATATCTGTGTCTCTAACTGTACATGCATATGTTTGGGTTATCCATCTGTGTCTATGTCCATGTCTCTACATGTATCTGTATCTGTGTCTCTATGTGTATTCGTATCTGTGTCTCTACCTGTATTTGTTATCTGTTTATAAGTGTTTATGTATCTGTATCTATGTCTCATCATGTATTTGCATCTGCATCTGTGTCTCCACATGTGTACATATCTGTGTCTCTATATCTCTAGCTGTGCCTCTACCTGTATCTGTATCTGTGTCTCTACCTTGTCTCTGTATGTACCTGCATCTGTAACTTTGCCTCTATCTGTATCTGTGTTTCTACATGTATATATAACTGTATATGTGTCTCTATCTGTGTGTGTGTGTATATATATATATAGCTGTTTATGTGTCTCTATTTGTATCTGAATTTGTGTCTGTGCTGGTATCCATATCTATATCTGTATCTGCGTTTCTACCTGCATCTGTATCTGTGTCTATGTCTGGGTCTGTGTCTCTTTATATGTCTGTATCTATGTCTGTACCTGTGTCTGGATCTGTGTTTTTATCTGTATCTGCATCAGTGTCCTGACCTATATCTGTACCTGTGTCTCTACCTTTATCTGTATCTGGGTTTCTACCTGTGTCTGCGTGTGCATCTCTACCTGTATGTGTATATGTGTCTATCTGTATCTGTGTCTGTCTTTGTATATGTGTAGTGTCTCTACCTGTATCTATGTCTGTATCTGAGGCACTACATGTATCTGTATCTATATCCGTATCTCTATCTGTGTCTATAAATGTATCTGCATCTGTATTTGTGTTTCTACCTGTATCTGGGTCTCTACCTGTAACCGTACCTGTGTATCTGCATCTATTTGTGTCTTTATCAGTATCTGTATATGTATCCTTGTCTCCATCCACAGCTGGTCTGTGTCTCTATCTGTGTCTGAATCTGTATTTGTGGCTCTACCTTGTCTCCACCTGTAGCTACATTTATACCTGTCTTTATTCGTGTCTGTGCCTCTACTTGTATCTCTATTTGTATTGTGTCTCTATTTGTAACTGTATCTGTGTCTTTACCTGTGTGGTATCTGTGTCTCTACCTTTATCTGTAGCTGAGTCTCCTTCTTTATATCTGTGTCTCTATGTATATGTCTGCCTGTAACTGTATCTGTGTCTCTATGTGTATCTTGTATTTGTGTTCATATCTGTATCTGTATCATGTGTGTCTCTATTTGTATCTTTGTCTCTACTTGTATGTATATTTGCGTCTATGTCCCTATGTGTATCTGTGTCTCTGCTTATGTTATCTAATTAGCAGTACTATTTTCGATTGAAAAATCCTAATTGTATGCATTTATGGGGTACAGTGTGATGGGTGGATATGTGTATACAATGTGGAATGATTTAATCAAGCTAATTAACACGTTGATCATTTCTTCATTTTTTATTGCAAGACATTTGAAATTTATTCTCTTAGTTATTTTGAAATATGCATTTTTATTGACTATAGTTACCCTGCTGTGCAAATAGATCTCAATACTTATTTCTCCTGCCTGTCTGCACCTTTGATTAATAACTCCCCATTTTCTTCCTCCTCCCCCTCCCCTGACTCCCCCCGCATCTGGTAACCATCACTCCACTTTCTACTTTTATGAGTTCAACTTTTTTAGATTCCACATATAAGTGAGATCACGTAGTATTTGTCCTTATGTACCTGGCTTATTTCACTTAACATAATGTCCTCCAGGTTCACTCATGTTGTTCCAAATGAGAGAATTTCTTCCATTTTTTACGGCTCAATAGCATTCTATTGTGTATATATACACCACATTTTCTTTATCCATTTGTCACTGATGGACGCTTACATTGCTTACGTATCTTGGCTACTGTGAATGGTGCTGCGATGAACATGGGAGTGCAGGTATCTCCGCAACACACCGATTTCATTTCCTTTGGATATATGCCCAGTGGTGGGATTACTGAATCGTATGCTAGTTCTGTTTTCAGTTTTTTGAGAAACCTTCATACCATTTTCATAATGGCTGTACTAATTTACACTCCTGCCAACAATATACAAGAGTTCCCTTCCGCCACATCCCCACTAACATTTTCATCTGTCATCTTTTTGATAAATGCCATTTTAACAGGTGTGAGGTGACCCACATTTATATCTGTCTTTATTTGTATCTGTACGTGTGTCTCTTTTTGTATCTGTATCTGTACGTGTTTCTTTATCCATATGTGTATGTGTCTCTATCTTTTCTCTACCTGTAACTATATTTGTATCTCTGTGCCTCTACTGGTATTTGTATATGTATCTCTACCTTAATCTAAATCTGCCTCTTTACCTGTATCTGTGTGTCTATCTTTATCTGTATCTGTTTTGTGTTTCTGCCTGGACCTCTGTGTCACTACCTGTATGTGTATTTGTATTTCTAAGCATATCTGAATCTGTGTCTCTGTCTGTATCCGTACCTGTGTCTCTAACTGAATCCGTGTCAGTATGTGTGTCTCTTCCTGTACGTGTATCTGTGACTACCTGTATCTGTATCTATATCTTATCTGTATCTGTGTTATTACCAGTATTTGTATATGCATCTGTTTGTCTATCTGTATCTGCATCTGTGTCTGGTTTGTGGGTTTTTTTGTGTGTGTATTTGTCTGTATCTATGCATGTATTTGTGTATCCTTCTGCATCTGATCTGTGTCTCTACCTGCATCTCAATCTCTACCTATGTCTGTGCCTGGATCTACATCTGTACCTGTGTTCCTGTCTGCATCTGTCTTTCTATCTGTATTCGAATCTGTGTACTTAGCTGTATCTGTCTCTATATCTGCTTGTATTTTGTCTCTATCAGTATCTCTGTCTCTGTGAATCTAACTGTATTGATATTTATATCTGTATCAGTGTTCCTACGGTGTCTGTATCTGTGTCTCTACCTGTCTCTCTGTATCTGTATCTGTATCTGTAGCTGTATCTATGTCTCCTTTTATGTCTGTGTTTGTGTCTCTACCTCTATCTGGATCTGTGTCTTTGTCTCTACTTGTACGTGTCTGTTTCTGTATGTGAGTCTTTACTTGTATTTGTATATATGTGTCTCTACAAGTATCTGTATCTGTGCTTCTACCAGTATCTGTGTATGTATCTGTGTCCCCATCAGTATCTGCTGTGTGTTCACCTGTATCTGAATCTGTGTCTTAATACATTGTCTCTTGTTATATAGCTATTTGTATCAGTGTGTGTATCTCTATTTGTATCTGTTACTTCACCTGAATTCATATGTGTATCTACATCTCTATCTGTGTCTCTAGCTACATCTGTATTTGTTTCTACCCATATTTGTGTCTCAACCTTTATCTGGACCTTTGTCTCTGTTTATGATCTTCTACCTGTCTATGTCTCTATCATCACCTGTATCTGTGTCTTCACCTATATCTGTATCTGTGTGTCTCTAAATCTATCTGTATATGTATCAGTCTTTCTACCTGTATCTTTGTCTGTGACTCTTCTGTAATTATGTCTGTACCTGCATCTGTGTCTCTATCTTATCCTGTATTTGTGCCTTTACCTGTATCTTTATTTTTGTTTCTATCTGTATCTTGTTTCTACCTATATCAGTATCTGTGTCTTTACCTGTATCTCTTCTGTACCTGTGTCTATATCTGTATCAGTGGCTCTACCTGTTTATGTATCTGTGTCTCTATCTACATCTCTATTTGTGCCTCTCCCTGAATCTGTATCTGTGTCTCCACCTCTATCTCTGTCTGTGTCTCCACTGGGATCTGTATCTGTGTCTGTGTCTCTACCTGGACCTGTTCTGTGCCTCTACCTGAATCTATCTGTATCTCTGTCTGCACCTGTTTCTGTATGTGTATCGGTATCTGTGTCTCTGCCTGTAACTATATCTCTATCTGTCTGCATTTGTATCTGTGCCTCTACCTGTATCTTTAGTTGTCTCTATCTGCGTTTGTATTTGTCTACACTTGTGTCTTTATCTGTGTCTATACTGAATCTATATCTGTGTTTGTGTCTCTCTCTATTTGTATCTGTCTCTACCTGTGTCTGTGTCTCTGCTTGATTTTGAATTTGTGTTTCTACGTGTATCTATGTCTCTACCTGTATCTGTATCTATATCTGTATCACTATCTGTGTCTTCCCATTATCTGTACCTGTGTCTCCACCTGTATCTGTTTCTCTTTCTGTATCTGTGTCTGTAGCTTTGTCTCTACCTTTCTCTATACCTTTGTATACCACATCTTTGTCTGTACCTGGATCTGTTTCTTCGTCTTTATCTCTGTCTAATCTTTCCCTGTATCTGCGTTTGTATCTGTATCTCTACCTACATCTCTATCTGTATCTGTGTGTGTCTCTTCCTGTGTCTGTATCTGTGTCTCTATCTGTATTTTCACCTGTTTCTGTGTCTCCACCTGTATCTGTGTGTCTACCTCTATTTATTTCTGTGTCTTCTCCCGTATCTCTGTCTGTACCTGTATCTGTGTCTCTATCTTTATCTGTATTTGTTTTTCTACCTGTCTCTGTATCTGTACCTTTTTCTGTACCCATATCTGTTTGTGTCTCTACCTGTTTGTGTCTCCCTCTGTATAAGTGTCTCTACATATATCTATTTCTGCATCTTTTTTCTATCTGTGCCTCTAACTGCATATCTTTTCCCCTTAATCTTTCTCTATTTTATTTTTAATTGCACATATTTATGGGGTGCAGTGCGTTGTTTCAATACATGCATATATTGTACAATGATTCACTTAGGGTAGATAGCATATCCATCACCTAAATATTTATATTTTCTTTGTGGTAATTACATTCAAGATCCTCTTTTTTAGTTATTTAGAAATATAAAGTATAATACAATTATCTATAGTTAGCCATTGTAAGTTTTTTGTATCTCTCTCTCTTCCTGTATCTGTGACTTTATCTGTATCTCTATCTGTCCTCTACCTGTGTCTCTGTTTTTGTGTCTCTCTCTGTATCTGTGTATCTACCTATATGTGTATTTGTATCTATGTCTCTACCTGTATCTGTATCTGTGTCTCTACTTGTATCTTTATCTGTGTCTCAACCCTATCTGTATGTGTATCTGTGTCTTTACCTGTATATGTATCTGTATCTTGTCTATATCTGTATCTAAACTGTGCATCTTACTGTATCTATACCTGTATCTGTATTTGTATCTGTACCTGTGTCTCTACCTGTATCTACATCTGTATTTTTGTCTCTATATGTATTTTTCCTTTACTCATATCTGTATCTTCATCTCCACCTCTATCTGCATCTGTGGCTCTGTATCCATCTGTATCTGTATTAGTATGTACGTTTCTACCTGTGTCTGTGTTCGTGACTCTATCTGTACTTTTTGTCTCTACTTATATCTGGATATGTATCTGTTTCTCTATCTGTATCTGGTCTGTGTCTCTTTCTGTTTCATACTCGTATCCTCATTTCTATCTGTATATCTGACTCTACCTCTACCTCTCTCTACACTTGTTTAAAAAAAAAAAGGAGGATATTCATAAAAATATTAATAATGGCTGTTTCTGGGTTCTAGAATTACGGATGATTTTTCATTTCTTTTTTATTTTTATTTTTTTATTTTTTATTTTTATTTTTATTTTGTCAATATACAATGTAGTTAGTTATTGTGTCCCATCACCAAAACCTCCCTCCCTCCTCCCTCTCCCCCCTTCCACCCAGATGTGTCCCCTCCATTTTCTTGTTGTAAGCGCTTCAAAAAAAAAAAAATGTAGTTGTTATATCTTCCTCTCCCCCCCCCCCCTTTTTTTTTTTTTTTTTTTTTTTTTTTTTTTTT
>NW_007732727.1:36445-50083 GCF_000696425.1 Galeopterus variegatus
TTTTTTTTTTTTTTTTTTTTTTTTTTTTTTTTTTTTTTTTTTTTTTTTTTGTGTGTGTTTGTGGGTGAATTAATTTGTTTATTTTTTTAGCTCCCACCAATAAGTGAGAACATGTGGTATTTCTTTTTCTCTGCCTGACTCGTTTCACTTAATATTATTCTTTCAAGGTCCATCCATGTTGTTGCAAATGGCAGTATTTCATTCGTTTTTATAGCTGAGTAGTATTCCATTGTGTAGATATACCACATTTTCCGTATCCACTCATCCGATGATGGACATTTGGGCTGATTCCAGCTCTTGGCTATTGTGAAGAGTGCTGCAATGAACATTGGGGTACAGGTATACCTTCAACTTGATGATTTCCATTCCTTTGGATATATTCCCAACAGTGGGATAGCTGGGTCGTATGGTAGATCTATCTTCAGCTGTTTGAGGAATTTCTTTTTTATACTTCTGTCTTACCAAGTTTTCTGCAATGAGCACTATTACTTCAAAAATTACTTACATTTTTATTTACTACTATTTATCTAAAATTTTTTGCTTAATTAGTTTAAAGAAAGAAGAGGTGGGCCTGCAGGTTTGGTGGATTGGCAGCAAATACAGTTGGGGAGGAATAGAATAGTGTTAATTTAAGCCTGAGTTCCCAGGAGCCCCAGAGGGTCAGTGCAAGGTGCTTCAGTCCCCAACCCACCTCACCCAATTGGACAGGCTCTGAGTCCATATTGTGTCTCCATGTAACAACATTCCGTTTAAAGAAAGGGTTCTGTGGCTAAAGAAAAGTTTGAAAAGCACTACGATAGGGGATGCCACTGGGGAAATGGGCTTATACTAGATTTTGCATCCATCCAGATAAGATCATGTCTTAGAAGTTAGTCAATATATGACTCCGCCTTCCATCCCCTGGGATGCCCCCTCCCCGTGGGGGTGCATCGGGAGGCCACTACTGCTGCTGGAGGCTGCTGCTGCTAGTGCCCCCCAAGACCCTCTGCAAGGCCACTGCCACTGCCGGACCTGTGAGCTACCGGACCGGTTTCTTATTCTTTCAACTACACTGTGCTTCTTCTTAAGACTGTCAAAATCCCAAGTCTCCACCCAAGACCCGAGGCAACTACACACACAAGGCAGTAGTGGCCAACTGAGCAGTCACTGAGGTAGCCATACCAAATTGGGAACCCCAGCAACATCTTAGTCAGACAATAGTGTCGAACCTGTGGACTGTGAAACCCCCTGCCACAATGAATAAATATCAAAGAAAAGATACCAGAAATATGAAAAATCAAGAAAGCACACCACCAAAAGGGCAATAACTCTCAAGCTCTAGATCCTATAAAACAAGAAGCCCTTGAAATGAATGACAAGGAATTTCGAGTGATAATTCTAAGGAAACTGAACGAGATACAAGAAAACTCAGCTAGACATCATGATGAAACGAGGAAAAGTATACAGGACCTGAAAGAAGAAATGTACAAGGAAATCAATGTCCTGAAAAAAAATGTAGCAGAGCTTGCCGAACTGAAGAAGTTATTCAGCGAAATAAAAAACACAACGGAGGGTTTAACTGGAGAGTCAATATAATCAGGCTGGCAGCATTTAGAACCCACTCATCCCAACAGGCATGTCGCAAAAGTTCTTCACCCAAGGCTCTTATAACTTAGGATTTTTTTGTTGGATGACCTGGGCCTAGCTTGGGAGGGACTTTGGGTTCATACATTACGAACCACTCAGCCTAGGACTCTAATGCTGCTAAAATCTATCCTCCTGAGAATCCATTGTTACAGTGTGCTTACACCTTGTCACAGTCAAACCATGCCTGCAGACTGTTCTTTTCTCCCTAGGTGAGCTCCATTGTGGCTACAAATAGGTCTTAAGAGTGTAATGAGGAAATTTAGACACAGAGACAGACATGCACAGAGCAAGACAATGGGAAGACACAGCAAGAACGCCATCTACAAGCCAGGGAATCTCTGGGGCTACCAGAAGCTGGAAGAGAGGCCTGGAGCAGATTCTCCCTCATGGCCCTCAGAAAGAACCAACTCTGCCAACACCTTGATCTTGGACTTCCAGTCTCCAGAACTGTGAGACAACACGTTTCTGTTGTTTAACTTGTCCAGTCTGTGGTATTTTGTTATGGCAGTCCTATATATAAAAATATTTGTGTGTGTGTGTGTATGTGTGTGTATAAATATTTAAAATATACTAAAACATTTTATATTTAAAACATGTATCATTTATATATATATATATATATATATATTTATTTTATTTTATTTTATTTTATTTTATTTTTTTTTGGCGGCTGGCCACTATGGGGATGGAACCCTGGACCTTGTTGTTATCAGCACTTCACTCTAACTAACTGAGCTTACGGGCCAGCCCCTAACAATATATTTTATTTAACTCAATATTTGCAACATGTAATCATTTCAAGATGTAATCAATATAAGTCTTTTTCATACTTAGACTTTGATATTTAGATTAGCCCCATTTTAAGTGCTCTATGGCCACAAGGGGCTTGTGACTACCAGATTGGCCAGTGTCAGTCTGTAGCCTGGGCCCCTGTGATGGACATGTGCATGAAGTGCCCTCCAGTCTTATCTCACGGGTAGCTAGTCAACACCGTGTCCAAATGAGACAGGACATGACTTATAAATCTGGGGATCAGTATTAGGAAGAAACATTCTTCTGAGTGATAATCCTTGGGCAAACAATTCTTCAATCTACACTGTGTTCACATAGATCCCTGGTATCCCTGCTTCCTATCCTGGCATTTAGCTCTCCCGAGCCACTGGATACCTAGGATATATGCCTCAAATGCTGCCTGGACCTCGGCTGCTGACGGTTCCTGTGAGGGAGCATCTTGCAACATGACCCACGTTTGCTGAGGGCTCCAGCCTCCCTTACTCCTCAGTCTGAACACTTGATTCCATCCCCAACAGTCCCCCTCACTGTCCACCTTTCCTGGTGCCTTCTCTGGGCCTCTTCAGTACAACACACTGCCAGGTATTGCCACCTTCCAACACTGCCTTCTCTCCCACCTGCAATTTCAGCCTCCTTTCTGGTTTGGCTTATTGGGTTTCAGGGAGCTCAACCACAGCATTTCTCTTTCTCACTGGAGCCTGCAAGCTGATATTAGAGGATGTGGCTTCTTCTTAGTAGTGGCCCCCAGTTTTATAAATGTGTTCAGCTAGTGCTAGCACTGGAAGCCCCTTTATCTTCCCTTTGACCTCTTCTCTTAACTATAGGTTTCTATCTGGCTGAAGGCAGGAGAGAGGAAGTGGAAAATGGAAGAGGAAGGGGCTGCCTACGTATGCCTGGTTTCTCCTTCCAAGCTTCCTGCCTCAGTCTGTTTTCTGTGCTATAAAAGAATACCACAGACTGGGTAATTTATAAACAATAAGTTTATTTGGCTCATGGTTCTGGAGGCTGGGAAGTCCAAGAGCATGGTGCTGGCATCTGGAGAAGGTCATCCCATTGTGGAAGGGCAGAAGGTGGAAGCAAGCGTGTTAAACAGAGAGAGGCACCAGGGGCTAGACTCGCTTTCTAACAACCTACTCCACAGCACTAATCCATTTAGGAGCCCTCATGACCCAATCACCTCTTATTAGACACCACATCCCAACACTGAGGACTAAGTCTCCAACACATGAGCTCTTGGGGGACACGTTCAAACCACAGCACTTACCCGTCATCTCACTTGCTTATCATTTTTTTGTGGTGAGACATTTGAAATATACTCCCTTAGTTATTTTTAAGTCTTATTACTGACTATAGTCACCCTACTGTGCAATTGATTTAATCATTCCACATTGCATGCATATATCAAAACATTGCTTCATACCCCATAAATGCATACAATTATGATTTGTCAATTAAAAATAATATTAGTAAAAAAAATTCAAAAAAACATACGAACATACCCATTATATAAAGCCACTTCTCCTCTCTGAGGAGGAGGGAGTGAGTGTCCTCTGCCCCAACACAACTCAATCACTGATAGCTCTTGCAGTGACACCTGAAAACTGCTCTTCCTACGTAGGTGCTCTTTCCTGGGCATGTGTGCAAGCCTGACAATAGTCTTGGAGCTCAGGCATGGTCCCAGGGGTGCCAGGGCACACTGCAATGGAAGCACTTGCTTGTCAGCAGTCGCTCTGCTTTGTTGATGTGGTGGTTGAGGGGCACATGTCCATCAATATACCAGGCCAATGTGGGGGTACAGGGACAGAGACCCTGCCCTCCCAGTTCTAGTAGGGACTGGCTGTGCTACTACAAATTTCAACAGCTATCATTTCAGTGGGTAGGTGCCAGGCACTCTGCTGGGCACTAAACAGCAACACTATTGATTGGAAGCCTACCATGTGGTGGGCACTGTTCAGGGCTGGGACACAGTGGTCAATAAGACAGATGGAATTCCAGCGCTGCAGTGGATAGTGGGAGAAGACAATAAATAAGTAAATAAACAGATGCACTTGGTGGTGTCAGAGTGAGTAATGAGTGCTAAGGAAATGAGGCAGAATAATGTGATAGAGTGAGGAAGGGGTTGCTGTTTTAGAGTGGGTGGTCACAAGAGCCCTTTCTAGGGAAGTGACATTTGAACTGAACAGTAAATGATCAGAGGGAGGCAGAGAGTAGGTGCTTTGGGGAGTGTTCAAGACAGTAGGTGCAAAGGCCCTGAGTCAGGCACTAACTTGGTAAGCTTAGGGAAGAGAATGGAGGCTGGAGCGTAGTGAGAGAGGTGGTGTAGGCAATGAGGCTACCTGGTCATCCTTGGCCTTGGAAGCCATACTTAGGGGCCATGGGGGACCTGAGGCAGTGCAGACCTTCCCAGCTTGGACAGAAGGCTCCTCTTTGTGTCATGGCTTGGAAGGACCTATTGAAGGACCCCTTCAAGCCCCAGTGGCCCTATTGAAGAACCCCCTCTGACTCTGATGTAAATCTACTTTAACTTCCTGCCGTCCTAGGCCCCCATTCAGAAGGATCATAGCACAATTTTTGGGTGACAGGATACACTGAATAAATGACAGCTAATAGGGTGGTTATGCGTCTCAGTCCACAAATTTTGGGGTTCCAGAAAGGTCCCATTCTTTTATTTTTTTTTAATCAATTTGTATCCAACTGCAGGTGCCCACAATTTCAGGCTGGCATGAAATTCTCTCAGTCACTAGTGGGTCTTCTTTCCAGAATCATGACAAAGTCCAGGGGTCTTTCCAAGGCCCAATAAATGGTGATGGCCCTTGTAACTTTGGTCCACAGTGGTCCCGGCTGGGATGTCTTTTGTTCAAAGTCCAGTGGCACTGCTGATTCCATGCCACGTTTGAGAACCTTTGCCAAGGCTGGGAGCCACTTAGCTCTTCCATATCTCTAGCTGTCAAGAGAAATTGGAGATACTCTGAGACTTGTATGAAGGCCTGTAAACAAACTTTGCTGGTAGTTTTATCATTATTTCTCATTGTATTAGTTTGCTAGGGCTGCTGTAACAAAGTACCCCCAAATGAGTAGCTTAAACAGCAGAAATTTAATATCTCCCAGTTCTCAAGGCCAAAAGTCCAAGACCAAGGTGCTGGCAGGGTTGGCTCCTTCTGAAGGCTGTGAGAGAGGATCTGTCCTGTGCTTCTGCCTGAGCTGCTGTTGGTTTGCTGGTGATCTTTGGCATTTCTTGTCCTGCGGAACCATCACCCTAATCTTTGTCTTTATCTTCACACGGTATTGTCTCTGTATGTGTCTCTGTGTCCAAAATATCCATTTGTTATAAGAACACCAGTCATGTTGGATTAGGGCCCACCCTAATGACCTCATTTTAACTTGACTAATTCCAACAACCCTTTTTCCAAAGAGGGTCACATTCTGAGGTACTGGGGGTCAGGATTTTATATGAATTTGGGGGGACACAATTAGACCCTTAACAATCATTCACTCCTTCATTTCACTGCCCAGCTTCTCTGCTCTGGGCTCTCATTTGGGCCTGGTACAGCTTGTTGAGAAGGCAAAAGACATTATTTGGGGCAAGGTAGATCCAGGGTAACCCAGAGGACAGGTCTGTGGCAAGGGTTGCTCAATTCTGGAGATGTAGCAGCTCCTAGATCCATTACTGAAACTTCAGATGAGGGTGTATCCATCAGGCAACCCCAGAATCTCAGTGCTAACTCTGCAAAGGCTTAGTTCTCCCTTTATGCTGTAGACATAAGGTCAGCTCTCTGAGGTGTTCAGCTCTCTGTCATCCTCACCAGGGCCCAGGCTCAGGAAGGCTCCACCTTCACCATTCTACTACCCCCAAGGCAGGACAAAGGAAGGGTGGCCTGTCATACGCTGCCTCCTGGTGTTTCTGCCCAGAAGGGAGAGGCTGTACTTGTGTTCCCACACCATTGGCCAGAGCAGGTGACATGTTCACACCTAATTTCACGGGGCTAGAGAAATTTAATGCTACCATGTGTCTGGAAAGAGCACTGGAAATATTTGGAAATTGGCAGTTTCATAAAAGGTCCTAGGCAGCCTGGGAGGGGCTTCTGACTCTTTCTCCTCGTGGCTCTCTTTGCGAGGGTGATGTAAGTCCTGGTTTGCTAAGACAATTTATACCTCCTGGCCCAGCTTAAATATTAATAGTGCTCCCTTCCAGTCTTAAAAGAGTCCCTTGTTTGGACACAGATTCTACAGCCCCCCTCCTCTCTGGTGGCACAAGGTAAAGATAATCTTGTGCAGGGAGTAGGTGACGTGAGGAAGGGAGCTGCCATGAGCTGAAGTGTGTCTGTTTACTTTTTATTACCCTTCAGCCCTCAGGTGAGTCCTCTTTATTTTTTTTTATTATTATTTTTTAATGTTTTGTCTTGTTTTTATTGGTTATGAATATTCATAAATTGTCACCACTCATGCCTAAGATGTGATGGCCAGCTCCATACTGGCAGCATGTCCATTACCACAAATTGTGATTATACCGCATGTCCCCCACCCAATTATCCCCTCGATTATCCCCGACCTCCCTCCCCATCCCCCTTCCCCCACACTCCACTTTGTATCCCAAGGTACGTTCTCTCCGTCTGCAAGTCCAATGCACCACTGTGGACTTTCTTTCCTTCTTTCTTTCTCTCTTACTCCCACTTATGAGTGAGCACATGCGGTATTTATCCCTCTGTGCTTTGCTTATTTCACTCAACATAAGTTTCTCCAAGTTCATCCATGTTGCTGCAAATGGGAATTACAGGCCAATATCCTTGGTGAACATAGATGCAAAAATCCTCAACAAAATATTAGCAATCAGGATACAGCAACACATCAAAAAATTATACAGCACGATCAAGTGGGATTCGTCCCAGGGACGCACGGATGGTTCAACATACGAAAGTCAATAAATGTGATACATCACATAAACAAACTCAAGGACAAAGACCATATGATTATCTCAATAGATGATGAAAAAGCATTTGACAAAATTCAACATCCCTTCATGATAAAGACTCTCAACAAATTAGGTACAGGAGGAAAGTATCTCAACACAGTAAAAGCTATTTATGACAAGCCCACTGCCAGTATCATCCTGAAGGGGAAAAACTGAGGGCCTTTCCCTTAAGAACAGGAAAAAGACAAGGATGTCCACTCTCACGACTTCTATTTAACGTAGTACTGGAGGTACTAGCCAGAGCAATCAGACAAGAGAAAGAAATAAAGGGAATCCAGAGTGGAAAAGACAAAGTCAAACTTTCTCCATTTGCAGATGACATGATTCTATATACAGAAAAACCTAAAGACTATCAAAAAACTCTTGGAGTCCTCTTTAAATAGCTAACCTGATGGCAGTGAGGAAAGTGGCTGTGCCCAGAGAACTGAGGGAGAGCAGCGCCCTCCAGGGGCCAGCACGGTGGCGGCAACGGTGACCCACGAGGGGCCTTCACGAGGAGGTGAATTCTCAGGGGGCATGTCAGGGGCCTGTGTCACCCTCTCTCACCCCCAGTAGTCTTCTTCTAGTGCTGCCCATGGAGACTCTGGGTTTCATTTTTAAGGGAGATGACACTTTCTTGAAGCTGCCTCCACATGTAGCACCCATGCCTCCTCCACTCGATCCTTTACAGCCTGGTGAGGAAGCCACTTCCATCCCAGAGCTGGCATCCCAGTACAGAGACGCAGGCCTGTCAGGGAGCCCCTTACATGTTGTGCCAGGAGAGAGAATGGAGAATCCTTCTTTCCCTGAAAGGGCGGGAGAGCCAGCATGACCTCCTGGATCGGATTAGAGTACTGGCCACCAGGAAGTTGTCCCCTTTCTCCTCTCTGCCACCCCTCATCCTAAAGTGGCATGTTCCTGTTATCACAGTTTCTCCCCTTCTTCCATTCCTGGCATATTTCCCTGGTGCTGGCTGTGGATCATGCCCTGAGCTTGGAAGATACAGAGCTCACTGTGACCCAGGCCTGCTCTTTAGAGCTTACAGCCCTGAAAGACAGGACTTGGGGACTGATTGGATATAACAGAAAGGGAAAGGGAAGAGTGAAACAGGAATCTGGCTTTCCGGTTTGCAACTTTGTTGTTTGGGAGAGACAGGAGGAGAGACTGGTTGGTGAGGAGGTGTTGACTCAAGAGCTGGTTGTGGTGTAGTAAGTCTGGTGGACAGTCAGCTCTCCAAAGCTGGGGCTCAGAGCAGCGACTGAGATTAGAGATATGTTTGACAGCTGCTAAGGTCTGAATGTGTCCCCCAAATGCATGTGTTGGAAACTTAATCCCTAGCGCAATAGTGTTAGGAGGTGGGGTGTTTTGAGCAGTGTTTTGGTCATGAGGGTTCTGCCCTCATGCATGGATTAATGCTGCTATTACAGGGATTTGCAGGGGTAGGCTCTCTCTCCTTCACTCTTCTGCCATGTGAGGACTCAGCAACAATGCCTCACCAGACACCAGTGCTCTTCTCACCCTCCAGAGCTGTGAGAAATAAGTTTCTCTTCTGTATAAATTACCCAGTCTCAGGTATTCTCCTATAGCAGCACAAAATGGACTAAGACAGGAGCCAAGGGACTCCACGCCCTGCCACTCTCACCCCCAGCTCTGGGACAGGACCCTCCTCACTGTCTGTAGGACAGTCACCCCAAAACTCCCTCCAAAATATATGTCTTGAGTTGGCCCAGTGCTCTCCTTTCCCACAGCTACACCCTTGTCCAATCCACCGTCATCTGGCACCTCCACTGTGTCACGAGCTTGGTTTTCGTGTCCTGCCTCCACTCTTACCCTTCATAATACATTCTCTGTACAAAAAACATAACTTAGCTCACGTCACTCCTCTGCTCACAGTCATGCAATGGGTTCTTCCTGCACTTAGAATAAAAGCTAAACTCCATTCCATGACCCACAGGGACCCACAGGATCTGCTCACTGCCACCCCCTCGCCTCATCTCCTGCCATTTTCCTTCGCTTGTTCCACTCCAGTCACACTTTTCTGCCTCGTGACCTTCACACTTAACTCTTCCCTCTGCCTGGAATGTCCTTCCCCTGCGCCACTCATGTCTGGCTTCTCTTCCTTTTGGACTTGGTTAAAATGTCCCTTCTTTAGAGAGACTACTGCCCTTATTACCCTCTCTCAGCAGATGACCTCTTCCTTCCATCCCCCATTCATTTCCTTTATGACACTTGTCACAGTTTTTGAATAGGTGTTTCTTTGTTAATCTTTTGTCCCCTCTCTAGACTGTAAACTCCGCAAGGGTAGAAACAATGCCTGAGTCATTGTATCCCACAGCCTAGCACAGTGCTTGGCACATAATAAGCCCTCGGCACATATTTTCTGAATGAACAAATGAATGATTAAATAGATGAACGAATTCATGTGTTTGAACTGAGTTTCTAAAGATTTGCTTACTTTCTGGCTTTGAAAAACAAGGCAGAAAGGTGAGAAGCACCTTGGAAAACTGAAATTGAATTCTATTTTAAAATTGCTATTCCTATCAGGTCAGACACACAAAACCAAAAATGATCTGCAGGTTAGGGTGGAAATCAAGAAATATATAGAAACTCACCGGAATATTTCAAAGAACAGTCTTTATCTGAAAAGGGCAGCAGGTCCTTTGGAATATTTATTGCTCTTTGCAGTAGTTCACATTCCCCATCGGTGGCAAGTTCTGAGGCTGTGAAGACGGTGACAACACAGGAGTGACATGTATGAGGCCGACCAGAGGTGGCACTATATAGGAGGAAGTATATCTGGGTGTTTGTGAAAATGTCATAGCTCGGGGGAGAGACTCCAAGTGCTGAACCTCTCTCTCTCTTGAGCCGGATAGAAATGTAGTATGTGTACTCAGTGCAAAGATTATTAGCCTCATCTTCCAAAAAGGAAACTGAGGCTTAAAGGTGTTAAGTCCACTGTCCAAAGCCACACCACTATGATGTAGAGAGCAGGCAGGCTGATCTACCCCACTGGCTCTTGCCCAGTGTTAGAGTCTCAGTAGGCGGTGGGCTGGGGATTGAGCCCAGAGTTCGTGTCTGAGCAGCATTATGGTTGGCAACGCAGATATAATGTACTTGCTTTGTGATATCAACCATGGAAGGATCTGAATCTGAATCTGTGGTGAGTGAGGGTATTTACCATGAAAAAGGCTCCCAGATGATTCTGAGACCGCCGCCACTAGGAGGGCTTCTCTCAACCTCCTCACCCCTTTAGAGCTGCTACATTAGATGGTACGTGAGAAACAAGTTCTTAAGAAACCGACTTTCATTTCATAAGTTCATTATAAAGGCTGCTGAACACATTCCGCACTAGAGATCAGTTATACCTACATTTCTCAAGCTCACATGATCAGTGACACTTAGGGTCAACAAGGTGCCTGTGAGGCTTGCAAGATGTGCTACTGCCTCCTGGGTGATCAAAGGAAGAGCGAGTTTGCTTGGGTGGAATGTTGTGGTTCTTGGTATGTTTCAGTTCTCTGGGAATGAGATCATCAAGGTCTGGATTCACAGTAATTCTGTTTGGCAGACACTTGCACTAACCAGAACATACCATCCTATCTCCCAGGCCACTGCAGAGGTCTTATTGCAAATACATTCACCGACTTTCTCAAAGCTTTTTCACACCTGGACAACTCGCGTAGGACTCTATACTTCAATTCCATCCATCAAACAAAGGGCTTGTCTGCTTTGAAAAAGGTGCCTCAAAAAAAGTTAAAAGCAAAGATATCTGTTGACTATAAAACTGTTTAGTGAATAGTTTTCACATACATGTGTGAGTCAAGGAGCAAGATTCCAGGCGCTCTGCCTCCACTCACACTTGTAAAATAAATTAAATGGAAAAACCTATAGCCTTAAACTACCCTGAAGTCCAGGATGGAAAATCTACAAGTCAAGCTCGTGAGCATTCCTTTCTGGAGCCTCTTCAGAATAACTCCTGTGGTCACATTTTGCTTTCACACTCAGCTTAGGTGACACCTACTCCAGGAAGTCTTTGAGCACCCCCATCCCCATATTGGTTATATAGTCATTCATCCTTCTGTTTAGTCAATAAGTATTTATTGAATACCTACTATATGTCAGTCACTGATCAAGGTGCTGGGTAAACAGGTAGATAACACAAACAAAAATAGACAAAATTCTCTGCCCTCACAAAGCAAGCATTCTCATTGGGGAATACAGTCTATATACAAGATAAGAAGTAGGGGTTCTGGTCAAGATGGTGGAATAGATGGCCCGAGCATCATTCTCTCCCACAAATCAACCAATTTACAACTATAAAAATGTAACATCAGCCAAGCTGGGGCTGCTGGAGCTCAGGGGAAGAAGAGGAGAGACCTATGGAGTTCATGAAGACGGAGAAACCATGATGAGAGAGAGAAAAAACTGCTTGAATCATTTCAGGCCATGGCTGCTTTAAGGCTGGGGCTGGTGAGTGCATGGAGCAGGAGCTGGCAGAAGCCGCAGCTGTACCCTTCAGATGGAGTTACTTGGAGGTGGAAGGGGAGAGGAGGGCCTCGCTGGCCCTGAGGACAGCAAGACCACTAATACGGTTCCCGTGGACCCACATAGGAGCAAGGAGCCAGAACAGCTGAAAAAGGGAGCCATTCAGAGGCCAGTAAGTCATCACAAGGAACCGGCACAGGGCCCATCCCATAGGAAGTGTTTGCAGCACAGGCAGTGGGAGAGACTGGCCCACTGGGGGAACACTGGGGCAAAGCAAGGACAGCCGATCTGCGTCCCAACCAGTGCAGGACCACTCAGAGGAGAATTGCATGGGGTGCAGTTTGATGAAAAAGCTGAGGCCCAGATCAGAGTTTCTACACAACCCAGGTGCACCCAGTCTTCCAGAGCCGGAAGTACCTATAAGGTCAACCATTAAACCCTGAGCTGCGCAAAAAGCCTTCCCTAGGGAAACAGCAGCAAAGCAGCAATTTAGCTCAACCACAGACCTCAAGTACTGGTTCCCACAGGAAGTTCCCCTGTTTTAGAAGTAAGCAAAGGACAAGAAATTAGTTCTGGCCCAGGCACACCACCAGTGCCTCGGGGCCACCAGGGGACCTGAGGTATGGAGCCAGGGACCAGACCCCACTTCCACATCCAGGCACACTGCGAGCACCTCAGGGCCCTGCCTGGGGCCCGGGGCATTGAGCCAGGGACCGGAACCCCCATAACCAGGCACACCGCCAGCACCAAGGAGCATGCCAAAAATATCACCTGTATGTGGGCTGCCCACCACAGCCACCACAGTAACCTCGGCTGCCGCAAAAGTGGCTAGACGTCACAACCAGCATGCAGATGGTCCACCAGCCACTGGAGTGCATTGACACAAGGAGAGTCACCAGCAGAGACCAAGAATATGATGCCTCTCTCCACAAAGCCCATTCCAGAGTGGCAGAAGAAGCATCTGCTCTGTGATAATATTGGGGGACCTGATCACATCTCTCAGCATTGGACAGATCATCTAGGCAACAAATCAACAGAGTAACCATTACTCTTTCAGAAGGAGAGAAGAAATCTAGGGTGATTAGAGGTGAGAGGGGGAGGGAGAGGGGGTAGGGAGCGATTGCACAAGGGGCATAAAGAATAAGTACAATTTGTAACAATATATATACTAGTAATATTGATTTGATCAACAAATGTCAACACTGAATCCTAAAATATGTATAGTTAATTATGATTCAATAAATAAATAAATAAATAAATAAATAAGAAGTAGAGTCCATAGGGCGTCAGAAGGTGCTGAGTGTTATGCATAACAATAAAGCATGGAGAAGGCGAGCAGGTGCCAGATGGTGGAGGTGGTGCTATAATTTTGGACTTGAGGGAGGTGAGGGGTGTGCCATGTAGCTGTCTGGGAGAAGTGTGTATCAGGCAGGGGAACAGCATGTGCAAAGGCCCTAAGCAGAAGGGTGCTTGTGTGTATGAGGAGTAGCAAGGAGGCCTGTGGTCCTGGAATGGACTGAGTGAGGGTGAGCTGGAGGGAATGAGCTTCATCAGAGGAGGCTGAATCAAGAGACAAAGGAAGGGATATAATTTACAATGATCTAATAGGTAAGAAAAACTGTTGAATGTTCTCATCACAAAGAAGTGATAAATACCTGAGGTGGTAGCTATGCTAACTACCCTGATTTGATCATTATACAACATACACATGTATCAAAACATCAAATTGTTTTACAATAGCCAAGAGTTGGAATCAGCCCAAATGTCCATCATCGGATGAGTGGATACGG
>NW_007732727.1:50433-93040 GCF_000696425.1 Galeopterus variegatus
GAAGTTGTTACAACAAGCAAACGGAAAGGACATTCTTGGGTGGGAGGGGGGAGAGGGAGGAGGGAGGGAGGTTTCGCTGATGGGCCATAATAATCAACTATATTGTATATTGACAAAATAAAAATTTAAAGGAAAAAAAAACCAACTTTCTTTCCAACTGTTTATCTTACACCAGTAACAAACAGTAATACTTGCAAACAGCAGAACTATCTTTATAGAAAAAAATTTTAACATTAAGTAAAAAAGAAGTACCTTTAAACACCTCTTCACTAAGATTTGGAGAAAAACAAAACAAAACAAAAAACCCCCCATCAAATTGTACCCCAGAAATATGTACAATTACAATGTGTCAATTAAAAAGAAAAACTGTGAACCAAATAATAGAGTATCAAAATTCGTATCAAAAAAGTACAGAAAATGGGCCGGCCCGTGGCTCACTCGGGAGAGTGCGGTGCTGATAACACCAAGGCCACGGGTTCGGATCCCATATAGGGATGGCCGGTTCGCTCACTGGCTGAGTGTGGTGCTGACAACACCAAGTCAAGGGTTGAGATCCTCTTACCGGTCATCTTTTAAGACAAAAAAAAAAAAGTACAGAAAATGCAGTTAGAAGTAGAAACGCATTTGCAGAAGAGAAATTTATCTCAGCACATAGAACAAGTGGACAGAAGATAAGCAAATGCGTAGAAGATGTAGACAGTATGATAAAGGTTATCTACAGTTGTCATCTTTTGGTGGGCCATGCTGTGATAGGAAACAACCTCCCAAGTCCAGGGCTTTCAGCAGCAAAGGTTTATTTCTTGCTCACATTGCACATTGGGATAGGCTTTGGCTCTACTCCCTCTGTTTTCTTCATTCTGGGATCCAAAGTGAAGAAGGAACCCCTCTCCAGGACATGTCAGCATTGTGGCAGAGGAAAAAGAGCAATGGCAAAGCAGTGATGGCTCCCGAAGCTTCTGCTTACTTATTTATGGCTCATATCACTTGTATCCATGTTCCACTGGCCAAAGTAAGTCATATGGCCAAGCCTGATGTCAGTGACATAAAGTATACTCCATCCACAGGGAACACTGCAAGTCACATGGCAGGGAATGTACATTCTTTTTACATGGAGAACAGTAAATCATCAGGAACAATACTACAGTCTATCACATTACCTTTTATATGTATATATCATACTTTACACTGTGTAATCAGAAAATACTGCCTGTAAGTACCCCTGTATATTCACAAAAATCGAACGCGTATTGGAGTACCAAAAAAAAAGGCAGCACATTCTAAAATGTGGAAATAGAATTTTGCTTTCAGCAGCAGTGGACTAAGTTGTTTCAGTCTGAGTTTCCAGGTGAGAACAACTAGAAAACCTAGAAAAATAATAAGATAGTCTGCCTGAGAGCATCAGCTAGCTACCAAGGCAGGGAGAATTCACAGGGCCAAGATCTGAAAAAGAAGTGAAGCCCAGAGAGCTGAGCTTGATATGTGGCAGTTTCCAATTCTGAAAGCCACAGCTAAAAGGATAAGAAATTGTGCAGATTCATGGGACTGAGGTGACAAAATTGGAGTTCAGTGCCCACCAAAGAGGGGCCCTGGTAACACACTCCCATCCCCCAGGTTTTAAGTTGGGACTCTGAAGGGCTATGTGCTAAGATTAAGAGTTAAGTAGAACTAGATCAACCCTTAAAAGGACTGAACATCCATTTTAAATCATCTCAGTTGGGTTAAGCTAATCCGATCCTAGCCTAGTTGTCTGCTAGAAACAAAACTATGGTAGAATATATTATTAACCACAGCTTCATCATACATGGTATCTTTAAAATTTTTATAAGCAATGTTTGGTACTTAGTAAAAATAACGAGAAATACAAGACAAAATTTGACAGGCTGGCCAGTTAGCTCAGTTGGTTAGAGTGTGGTATTATAACACCAATGTCAAGGGTTCACACCTAAAAACCTAAAGGAAAAATCAGACAACAGAAACAGACCCTCTATTACTAGTTTACTGAAAATTTTTATTTTTTAATCCTGAATGGATATTGGATTTTGTCAAATGCTTTTCTGCATCAATTTATATGGTCATATGACTTTTCCTCTTTAGCTTGTTAATGACATTAATTGATTTTGAATGTTGAACCAGCCTTGCATACCTAGAATAAATCCCACTTTGTCATGGTGCATAATTTTTTATACATTATTAGATTCTACTTGCTAATATTTTTTTGAGGATTTTTATGTCTATATTCTTTTTTTTTTTTTTTTGTCTTTTTCCATGTCCGGCAACGGATCGCAACCCTCAGTGTTGCCCCCGTACCGGACCGGGACCGGCAACGGGATCGCAACCCTCGGTGTTGCCCCCGCACCTCGCTCAGCCAGTGAGCGGGAACCGGTCTGTATGTGGGATCCGAACCCTCGGCGGGAGCGCCTCCACACCTCCCAAGCGGCGCACTAGCACAGTGCGCCACTGGGCCGGCCCAGTATGTCTATATTCTTGAAAGATACTGACCTGTAGTTTTTCTTTCTTGCAATGTCTTTATCTGGTTTTGGTGTTGGGGTAATGCTTACTGCATAGAAAGAGTTAGGAAGTATTCCTACTGCTTCTAGTTTCTGGAAGATTATAAAGTATTGGTATTATTTCTTCCTTAAATGTTTGGTTATATTCACCAGTTAAAAGCATTTGGGTCTTGTGCATTCTGTTTTGGAAGATTAATAATTGTTGATTCAATCTCTTTAATAGATATAGGACTCTTCATATTGTATATTTCTTCTTGTATAAGTTTGGTAGTTTGTATTTTCAAGGAATTGATCCATTTCATCTAAGTTACCAAATTTGTGGGTGTTAAGTTGTTCATAGTATTTCTTTATTATGCTATAGTCCATAGGATCAGTAGCCATGGCTCCTTTTTCATTTCTGATAATAGCAAATTATGTCTTTTATCTTTTTTCTTTGTTAGCCTGGCTAAAGGTTTATAAATCTTTTCAAATAACCAGCTTTTGGTTTTATTGATATTCTCTATTGTTTTCTTGTTTTCAATTTCATTGATCTCTTTTCCCTATTTGCAGATGGTATGATTGTCTAATGTAGAAAAAAAACCCCATATGTGTATATATATATATATATATATATATATATATATATATACACACACACATACATACATAGCAGGAAAAAACCAACTCGTAGAACTGAGAAGCGAGTTCAGCAATGTTTCAGGATACAAGATCGAAATACAAAATCAATTGTATTTCTATGTACTAGTGATGAGCGTGTGGCAACTGAAAATAAAAAATGCAATACTATTTAAAACTTCTCAAAAAATGAAATACTCAAGGAGGTTGCAGTGTAGTCATATAGCAGTCTTTGCTGTGGCCCAGCACAAAAAGATGAGCCTGACCCATCATTTGCTCTAAGGATCTTGAGCTGGGAACATCTGAAGAATGAGGTAGTGAGCAGTGGGAGCAGAATTTAAAAAGTCATGAAGTTGAGAGAGGTCAGGGGAGCCATGAGATGGAATGTACCTATGCCAAGTTCTGAGGAGGCTGAAGTGATCAGGGAGCATGAACCATGAGAGTGCAGAAGCCACGAGGCAGAGAAGTGGAGAGTAGATGTTAAAGGCACCAGTTTGTAACAATAGCTATGGGTAACCAATGCAGAGTAGCGGGGCCACACTGATGACCTGAGTGAAGATCCAGAGACTTCTGGGTTCTCATGAATGTGCATTGCAATAGTCAGGACAATTTAGTCAACAAATTATGGATATCCAACTTAAACTAGCTAAAGCACAAAAAGACATTTATCTGCTCACTAGACTGGGAAGTCCAGTGGTTGAGCTGGCTTTAGGGGCTCAGTATTGCCAGAGCTTTGTCTCTCCTTCCTTTTCTTGGTTCTCTTTTCTTCTCAAATTTCTCCTTCATTCTGTAGACAATTTGTTTCTTCTGTAGACGTTCAATAGCAACTGAAAGTTAATTGGCTATTACTGCTTGTGGTGCTAGCAGAGAGAGAGCTTCTCCCGGCATGCACTTCTCTGAAAGATTCTCATTGGCCCAGCCTCAGTCACGTGTTCACCCCTAAGCCAATTCCTCTGGCTGTGGGGATAGATTACTCTCATTGGCCAGTCTGGGATACGATTAACAGCCCGCCCCGCCCCCCAGGAGTAGTTCTGTAATGGAGAAACCACGTGTTGTTAGAAAGTGAAGAGTTAGGGGCTGGCCAAACCACACGCGTCCACTCCATTGAGTCCCTCCTTTCCCCACTAAAGTAGACTAGAAGTCATCTCTTCCTGGGAACCAGAAGGCTCTCCCTAGAATTAGTGCTCTTTGTCATTTCGCTCCTTAGGTTTCGGTTCTGTCAGTGTTTAGGGAAGATCTGTGTGGCATGTTATGGGGAAACGACAAAGAGATTTGAGTCTGTACCAGCTTGAACTTAAAAGAGATGGACACATCCTTGGGGTTCAGGGAAATCCTGAAGTTTGTCTCTCTCGATTGATTCTGAATGCAGGCAAGGGAAGGTGGTGTTAGTTTTATCCCCTCAGATACCAACAGTCTCCCCCAGCCACCAACTCAGCCCTGTCCTCCTGTCCGTGCCTGCCTGTGCCCCCTCTCAGGTTTGACACACATTGCCATCTTCCAGCCAGAACTCAAGCTCCTGTTGAAAAAGACACTGATTTTCCAATTCTCGATCCTATCTAAAGTGCCCTGGGACTTCCTCCTGGGCAACTCCTCTGGGGCTGGTGGGCCGAGAGTGTACAGCCTCCAAAATCTCTCACCCAGGGATTTAATTTGGATTCCGTGGGCATGAAAGGGTATGGTAGGCTTCCTGGCAGAGTTGGGCACTGTCAGTGTTGTGCTGGGGCATGGAATGGGCCCAGCAAGCACAACTTGTTAGTGATGAGTGGAGAGGTGAGGGGCACAGGAGAGCAAAGGGATGGAGAACTACCAAGTGCCATGTGGCAAGAGAGAGCCACTGGAGCCTCAGCAGACCCACGTGTGCATGCCACAGGGCTTTCCTGGCTTTCTGAACCCCCTTCTCTCCAAGTCCTTTAGCCGTAACTCTACTTGGGTTGCCTTAACTCCTTTTTTGTAATGCAGGACAAGAATAAGTAATTAATGTAGTGAGGTTGAAAATTTACACTCATTATACTCAGATATGCAAAAACGTTCAGTCTTACTTCCTATCATTCCTAGTGTGTGTGTGTGTGTGTGTGTGTGTGTGAATTGATTCATTCACCTTTAGCTCCCTCCAATAAGTGAAAACATGTGGTATTTCTTTTTCTCTGCCAGACTCGTTTCACTTAATATTATTCTTTCAAGGTCCATCCATGTTGTTGCAAATAGCAGTATTTCATTCGTTTTTATAGCTGAGTAGTATTCCATTGTGTAGATATACCACATTTTCCGTATCCACTCATCCGATGATGGACATTTGGGCTGATTCCAGCTCTTGGCTATTGTGAAGAGTGCTGCAATGAACATTGGGAAACAAGTATACCTTCGACTTGATGATTTCCATTCCTTTGGATATATTAAAAACAAATGAAATACTGCCATTTGCAAAAACATGGATGGACCTTGAGAGAATAATATTGAGTGAAACGAGTCAAGCAGAGAAAAAGAAATACCACATGTTCTCACTCATTGGTGGGAAATAAAAAATAAACAAATTAATTCACCCACAAACACACACAAAAATCCACTCATCCGATGATGGACATTTGGGCTGATTCCAGCTCTTGGCTATTGTGAAGAGTGCTGCAGTGAACATTGGGGAACAGGTATACCTTCGACTTGATGATTTCCATTCCTTTGGATATATTCCCAGCAGTGGGATAGCTGGGTCATATGGTAGATCTATCTGCAACTGTTTGAGGAACCTCCAAACCATTTTCCATAGGGGTTGCACCATTTTGCATTCCCATCCTCATCTTATTTTGAAGCTTCCATTTCTGGTGATGGAGGAGGGAAAAACAGCAGACTTGTTAATTAAAGGAAACTAACCCCTTTTCAGATTAAAGCAGTTTTCTTTTAGGCCCTTATGTCTACTTTGGTTAAATGCTCGGTCTTTTAGGTTTTCTTTCCCAAATGCTTCTGCCATCCAAAATGGTTAGCTCAGCTCATTAAAGTGAGGTGCTGACAACACCAAGTTCCAGAGTTTGAGCCCTGTTAACAGCCAGCTCCCCTCCCGCTGCCGAAAGGTGACATGGCACGTAGATAGGAGGAGATGCTCATGTATCCTGAGAGTAGAGTTGCCAGGTTCACAACGGATCTCTACTGCCCTCCAGGTCCCTGCTGGTCACTGTGGGTCTTTTGTCCTACCTGATCACGAGTGTCCTGCTGTATCTGCTGCTGAAGGGTGCTCTAGTGAAACTTGGGGAGTGGACCGCCAGACCCCGATCAGGCCACTGCCATCCCATTCAGCCCCATTTTGGGTCTTACTGGTGCTAAAGATCTTTCCCAAGCACCAATGCATGGGAAGCTCCAGGACACCAGAATTCCAGGAGAATAGGTAATGCCACAGTTCAAAATTGTGTATCACTGAATTTAAGAAGCACCATTATTTTATACACCCCTAAGAAAGTGAAAACATTGCCAATTAAACTATGAAACACCATTGATTGTGAGATGCACACCAATTTCAGAGATACAAAAATATGCATTTCATAATTGTTAAAACACGTTATTTTATCATTAGTGTAATGGTTAAGAGCCCAGATACTAGAACCAGGCTCGAGTGCAAATCCCAGCTCTGCTATGTACAATCTGTGGGGCCTTGGCTAAGTCATTTACCATCACTGTGCCTTAGTTTTCACAAATGCGTTGTGGGGCTAAACCTACTTCCTAGAGTTGTTGTGGGGACTGAATATATGAGAGGTCTTCAAAATGTTCATGGAAAGATGCATATTATGTTTTAATTCCATTTTCCCATGAACTTTTTGAAGTACCTTCATATGTGTAAAGCATTTCAAAATAGTGCCTGGCACATAGTAAGTGCTATATGTGTTTGCTATTTTTTAAAAAATTATATCCATCATATACACAAATAAAGGATAAATAAAAGGCCTGTGCCACCACCCCAACCACCCTGCCGCCACTCCCTGCTCCCCGCCCCAGGTAAGCAGAGCTCTTGCCGGCTTCTCCCCAAACCTCCTGACAGGAGTATATTGATAATTGTTTGGGCATGTCTGAGGCCAGTCGTTCTCCATCAGACCTCTCATCACTGTAACCCTCAGACACTTGAGGAAAGACCCACCCCAAATCCCCATCCCATGATTGCTATGAGAAGTCTCATCCTGGTTCCCCACCAAACTCTTTTCAAGGACCTTCTAGAACTCCCATTTTACTGCAGATAAATGCCACTGCCTTCTCAATCTCCTTTCAGAAGGCTTTCTTCATCATCTTGCAGCCTTAAGTGGAAAACGCCTCACCCCCCACTAAGGTGCAGCCTCCTTCACCACATCACATCTTGGGGAGGGAGGGCTGTGGATTTTCCTGGCTCCATGATGCTGGGTCTAGAAAATAGCATAATTCTTGGACTATCAAAGTGACCCTTTCTATGAGCCTCAAACTAGCAAGCTGAACACTTTGTCTTAAAAACAAATGAGTTTTAAATTATGCAATTAATACACAAATAAATCCTACTTCTAAAAACTTCATCCTTTACAGATAAAGCCAGCCCCCCTGGACTTGGCCCCTTCTCCAGCTGCTCTTGGAGAAATCTCAAATATTCAGTTGGTGCATTTCTCTCCTGACCTTTAACTCTGCAATAACTCATATACAGAAATGTAGAGTTTTGGCACGTGTGTTTAAACACACACACACACACACACACACAGAGCATCTTACTATAAACATCATTCTGTAACTTGCCTTATTCATCTATCTGTCCTGGAAATCTTTCTTTCCACTTTGATACATAAAATTCTACTTAATTCTTTTAAAATTGCTGCATTGTAGCTCATTTTGGAGATACCACAAGGTTTCTTTATTTTAAAAAAAAAAAATAATAATTTATTATTATTATTATTATTTTGCATTCTAAGATGTTGTTGTGGAGCAGTCGGGGGAGGGGAAGAGGGGAAGAGGGAGGGGGATACGATGGGAGGAAGAGAGGGGCGTGTGGTCGAGGCCTGTGGCACCCCCCTTATTCTGGCCGGGGAGCCCAGGGGTTTTCTGGATGTGGACTTCGGGTGGGGGGGTTGTGGCTGAGGCCCTTGGTCCCCCACTATCCTGGCTTGGGGGTCCAAGGGGCTTCTGGTCCTTCTAGCATTTATAGGTGTTCTTTGGTTGTGTTAGACCTTTACTGGTTAATACCAAACTTTGTCTCTGTTCTGTGGGTATTTTGTTTTTTCTTCCAGTTCTGGGTTAGATTATTTGCTGTTCCCACTCTGCACTGAACTAATTTGTTGTCCTTTGCTTACTTCTAAAATGGGGAACTTCTTGTGGGAACCAGCACTTGAGCCCTGTAATTGAGCTAAATTGCTGCTTTTGCTGCTGATTCCCTGGGGAAGGCTTTTTGTGCAGCTCAGGTTTTAATGGTTGACCTTATATGTACTCCTGGGTCTTGTGAGGTCTGGTACACCTGAGTTGTGTGGAAACTCTGGTCTGGACCTGAGACTTTTCAGCAAACTGCACCCCCTGCAGTTCAATATTCCTGACCAGTCCCCACTGAGTGGCCCTGTGATGACTGGAGGGCAGATCAGCTGTCTATGCTGTGCCCCAGTGTTCCCCTGGTGGTCCCGTCTCCCCCACCACCCGCACTCCAAACACTTCCCATAGGACGGGACATGTGCCAGTCCCTTGTGGTGACTCACCAGCCTCTGAGTGGCTCCTTTTTTCAATTGTCTGTGGCCCTTCGTTTCTATGTGGGTCTATAGGAACCCTGTTAGTGGTCTTGCTGGTCTGGGGGCCACCAAGACCCTCCTCTCCCCTGCAGCCTTCGAGCAACTTCATCTGAAGGGCACAGCTATGGCTTTTGCCAGCCCCTGCTCTGTGTGCTTACCAGGGCCAGCCTGGAAATGCCCGGGGCTCGAAATGGTCTGAGTGGTCCTTTCTTTCTGTCATCATGACTTCTGCCTTCATACAGTCTGTAGGTCTCTGTTCCTCTTCCTCTGAACTCTAGCAGCCCCAGCTTGGCAGTTCGTTGCTTTTTAATAGCTGTAAATTTGTTGATTTGTGAGAGAGTGATGCTGGGGAACATCTATTCTGCCATCTTGATGAGAAGCCCACCACGAGTTTTCTTTAACCATTTCTCCAATGTGAACATTTATGTTGTTTTCATTTTTTTCCTATTACAAACAGTGCAGGAACATACAACTTTCTATATGTCAGCATGCAAACAAGAGAGAATATTTTTTCATTCTTAATTTTTTAAAATAATTATTTTTTGTGTGAAGCAGATAATACATATTATAAAAATTGAAGCAATTTAAGAATTACAATGAAGAAATAAATCAACAATTTTATCAACTAGAAAAGAAACAAATACAGTTAACATCTGGTGAACGACATCCCAACAGCTATGGTTTGAATGTGTCTGTCTCCTGCAAAAATTCATGTTGAAACTTAATCCCCAATGCAATAGTATTGAGAGGTGTAGCCTTTGGGAGGTGATTGAGTCGTGAGGGATTAGATGTCATATGAAAGGTCTTGGGCAGAAGGAGTTTGTCCCTTTTTACCCTTCCACCTTTCTGTATGTAAGCACACAGCAAGAAGGCTCTTACCAGATGCCAGGTGCCAGTGCCTTGATCTTGGACTTCCCAGCCTCCAGAACCATGAGAAATAAATTTCTGTTCTTTATAAATTACCCAGCCTCAGGTATTCTTTTACAGCAGAACAAGAACACTAAGTCACAAACCATCTCTTTATACACATGTTCTGATTGGAGGCAGCAAGATATTGAGAAATAATTTTATAACAAGGGGATCATACCAGTTATGCTATTTTTAACAAAAAGTCCCAGATTTGGTTTACTTAAATCTAAAATATAAAAATGAAACTAGTATAGAAATAAAGGAGCTGCTGAAGTTGATGTAAATGTTTCTTTCCTACAAGGTCTAGTTGTTCTGTGAGCCCCTACTGGTGTTAAAAGGATAGAAAGAATATTAAGCAATTGGAGATGCTCTTTTCTTTTATTTTTCTCTTCTATCTCCTCCCTTCTCCTCTCGTTCCTTTCCCCTTCCTTTTATTTTTATTTGAAAATCTATGTAGGCACTATCAATGGACTCCCCACAATGGAAAAAGACTTTTACATTTTCTTGTTCCTCCACCTTCCAATTTTTGTTGCTTATACTGGCTTTGTCAATGGTTATTATGCATTCTATTTTTTAATGATGATTCTCCTGGTCAGTCATTTAGTGACAGTACCATAATTAGTCTTAGTTTTATGTTTTAATGGAGCCAATGCTCACAGCTATCTATTTCTGAGTTCTGATCTATCTCTTGGTCGGCAGGATTTTTCTCATTTGGTAGTGTTTTTTTTTTTTTTTAGATTAACTTATGAATGCTCGATTTCCCAAGTCTTTCCTGTTTGTAGCACTTATCCTTGAATGATTAACTAGCTGGGTGTAATATTCTTGGATCATTCTTGTTTTCCTTCAGAACTTCTGGCACTGATCATTTCTATGGAGAAATACAAAGGAAATCTGGTTTATATTCCCTTTGGTGACTTGCTTTTTCTGCTTGGCTAACTGAAGAAGTCTCTCTCTTATACTTCGAGTTAAATAATTTAACCAGGACATGTGTCCAGGTTAATGATTATATATCCAGTTTTTTTCTTGGTATGTGGTATGCTTTTACAATCTGCTGATTTAGTTATTGCTGTATTTTGAGATAATTTATTCACAATAGACCTCTGAATATTTTTCCTGTTCTATTTGTTGAGTTCTCTTTGAGCTCTTGTTTTATTAAACCCATTGATTCACTCAATCAACAAATATTTATTAAGGACCTACCAAGTGCCAGACAAAAACCCCTGCCTTCCTGGAGAGGACATTCTAGTGGAAAGAAGAAAACAGGCAATAAACAAAACAAATATGTACAGTAGATAGTGTATTGGATGGTGATAAGTACTATATAAAGCAGGAAATAGGTGGGGCTAGAATCCTAAATAGGGTGGTTAGGGAAGGCCTCATGCAGAAGGTGACATTTGAGAAAAACTCCAACTCAGACCTATCCTCTGAACTCCAGATGCCATATCCAACTGCCTACTTGATATCTTCAATTGAATGTTTAACAAGAATCTCAAAGTTAACCTGTGTACAATGGAACTCTGGGTCTTCCCCAATGTGCTCCACTTGCCATCTTCCCCATCTCAGTTGATGGCAACTCCATCCTTCCAGTTGTTTGGACCAAAAAACTTGAAGTCAACCTTGACTCCTGTCTTTATCTCGTATACCACATTCAATCTATCAGCAACTCTGATTGTCTCACCCTTGACACATTAACTAAATTGACCTCTTCTCTCTGCCTTTACTGCTCCAACTCTGGTCCAAGCCACTATCA
Organism: Galeopterus variegatus; assembly: GCF_000696425.1. Lineage (NCBI taxonomy): Eukaryota > Metazoa > Chordata > Mammalia > Dermoptera > Cynocephalidae > Galeopterus > Galeopterus variegatus. The sequence continues at coordinate 61,923 of NW_007732727.1, forward strand.
CCTCTCACCTGAATTAGTGCCAGGGCCTCCTGACTGGTCCCCTTGCTTCCACCCGTCCGTTTTCATGAACTTTCTGGGGATTTAAAGATGAGAAACCATGGAAACTTGTCACTAAAGCACTGCTTCCTTTATAGAATTCTGGTAAGCTAGTGTGGAACATGCAAACTAGGGCCTTGTCTTTCTCTGCTCAGTCCAAATTCATATCTTGAGAGCATCCACCAATTCAGCAGGTTACAGAAGGATCTTTGTCATATATGATGCAGTAAACTTGTTAACTAGTTAAGAGAATAAACTTTGGAGTGAGGTGGACCTGTGTTGTGTCCTGGCTCTGCCACTTATCTGCTGTGTGACCTGGGACAGTTATATAACTTCACTGGTCCTCACTGTACTCAGGGATAAAATGAGGACATAAATTCATGTAAAGTAATTAGCTCAGAGCCTGGCACAGAGTGAACACCTAATAAATGAGTGCATTCATTCATCTGTTCATTCAACACATGTGTATTGAGAATCCTTTCTGTGCTGAGCACTGTGCATGGTACTGGCAATTCAGTGTTGATCAGAACCAATGCTGTCCCTACCAGTACAGACTGTAAAACTCTAGAAGGGAAAAGAGATGATTTATAAAGAATTACCAGTGGGAGAAGTGCTATGAAAGGGGAAACATAAGCTGCATCCAGCCATGAGACCTAAGTTAGTCTTGGAGTGGGGTCCAACGTGAGACCTCTCAGGCAATGACATTGTTTTGGTCTATTTTCTGCTGCTAGAACAGAATACCACAGACTGGGTAATTTATAAGTAAAATAAATTTATTTTTACAGTTCTGGAGGTTGGGAAGTCCAATGTCAAGGGGCTGCATCTGGTGAGGGACTTCTTGCTAGGGCATCACATATTGAGAGGGCAAGAGCATGTCAGCTCAGATCTCTCTTCCTCCTCTTGTAAAGCCACCAGAGTCATCATGGGGCCCCACTCTGATGACCTTATCAAATCCTAATTACCTCCCAAAGGCCCCACCTCTGAATACCATCAACATATGAATTTTGGGACTAAGTTTCCAGCACATGAAATTGGGAATACACATTCTGAGGAGGGAAGGAAAAATAGAAATTAGCCAGATAATGGGGATGGGTGTGGGTGAGGGTTTTAGGAAGTGGGAACAGCATATGCAGAGGCCTGAAGGCAAAGGAGAGTATGAAGTGTCTTGGGGCTGAAAGGAGTCCAGGATGGTTGACCTGGTGAAAGCAAGAGAGATAGAGAGAGTGGCCAAGAAAAGGGTCAGTGCAGTCAATGGAGGAGGACATTGCAAAGAATTTAGCTAAGGGGATTCCCTGAAGGGTTTTATGCATGGGAGTGGCAAGACCAGATTTACGTTAGTCAATATTACATTTTTACTATCACTTCATGGTTGCAAGTCATACTCAGAGTCTTCTGGTTTATTTTTTGAAATCCAAATATTTCCTAGCCTCAACAGCCAGACGGAATGGAATCACACTACCTTTTATACTAAGATCTCCATGACTGTAAATGCCCCAGGTCTGTGCAGAAACATAGGCCTTTAACTATTCCCCAGACATTTCTTGGAGTCTCAGAGGGGGCTTCATATATCATTACACCACCATCTCCTGGGCGACAACTAAAATCCAAGCAACCAACTCTCCTTCCAAGTATGTGAGCCGCAGCAACTTGTGTGTACGAATAGAAAAGTCTCACTGTCATCAATGACACAGGCTCCAGATTTCTACCTCTTGCCCCTAGCTGCCCTCCTTCTAAAGGCCCCCCTGTATTTCTGGAAGACTGCCAAGGGAGTCTCCCTCACATTATGGTCACAAACCAGCCCCACCCAGTGGCATCTGATTTATGCTTTCTCTTTGTGGCTCTGACTCCCACATGGAGCCATCTACTGCCCATGAGGCCCCTGGAAAGGACTTGATGCCACTGCTTCTGCTGGTGCCCATTGTGAAAGTGCCACTGACCACGAAAAGGGTGCCATTGCCAATCCTTGGGGTGCCAGAACAAAGAGGGATTCTGCACACAGGTGGTGACTGTGGCCTTCTCCCCGATTCAGAGCCACCCTTTCTCCCCCTGGGGTTTAAAACAGGTCATCTTATTTTGTTTTTGTTTTGTTTTTTTTAAAAGGTGACCTGTAAGGGGATCTTAACCCTTGACTTGGTGTTGTCAACACCACGCTCACCCAGTGAGCAAACCGGCCATCCCTATATGAGATCCAAACTCATGGCCTTGGTGTTATCAGCACCACACTCTCCCGAGTGAGGCACGGGCCAGCCCTAAAACAGGTCATCTTATGCTCATGGCCTCACAGACTCTCTCAAGAAAACCCTTCCACCAGCTTCCACCATCATCTCTCTGGCTTAGAGGCTCAGCTCCAGTTTAAGAGGCGGGTCCACTGTTTCCTCTGTCTTCCCAGTTAGCTCCTCTTTTCTCATCCATTTATAAAACAATATCTCCCATGCATATGAATGAATAAAAACCAACCTGTGATATAGAATAAAGGGTTTATCATAGAGGTTAGACCTTATACAATCGTGGGAGCTTTTGGAGTAGTTTATTCAAGTTCGTTACAGGGCTCAATACCCACTGACCCAGGACTTGTGGTAGCTGAAAGGTTAAGATCTGATGGGAGCTGGAGGCTTTTAGAGTCCAGGTGTTGGCCACATCAGCAAGGTCAGCCAGGTGATGAACAGCAACGTGCACGAGCTGCTGCTGTGCCTAGCACCCTGCACTGATCGTCAGAACACAAAAAAACACTATTGCTGTAGCTTCACGTCTGCTTTTCAAATCTCGTACAAAATGTCTTTTTATAGCCACTGCTACCTTGGACTCATAAGAGAAAGATAATACCAGTTTAGCTAAATTGAAAGCCACAATGACATTCGAATAGGATTATACACACTCCTCTGCTGTTTTTATTTGTTTGAAAACAATAAGCCCTAGTGAATGATCACCCACAATGAGAACTAGAATATGGACAATAACTTGTGTTTAGCTAAGAGCTCCTCCTGTATCCCATCCTCCACTTTATCCTGCCAGAGATCATCAATATCCAAAAGTTGTGCTTAACATCCCTTGTTTTTCTAAAAAATATAGTTTTAGCTATACATGTTCCAAAAAGCATATTGTTTAGTTTTATTTGTTTTTAACTCAATAAAAATGTTGTGCTGTATATAATATTTTCGCATTTTTTTCCACTCAATATATACTGCTAAGATTTATTCACATTGTTTGGTGTGGCTGCAGTTAATTAAGATAAATAGCTGTGTAGTGATATTGCATTGGGTAAATGTAACTTATATATGCAATTTATATATTCCTGCTATTGTCTATGGGCATTTGGCTTGTAGTTCCAGGTTTTGGCTATTAGGAATGGTGCTGCTATGAATATTCCTGTATATGTCTTCTGATGCAAAAGTGCATATACATATACACATGCACACATCTAGAAGTGGAATTACTCGTCAAAGGCTGTGTAAATGTTAAACTTTACAAGATGATGCTGAACTGTTTTTCAAAGTAGTGAGCCGATTTCCACTCTTACCAGCAATATAGAAGAGCTCCTGTTGAACTGCATCTTCTCCTATACTTGGTATTGTCAGACTTCTTAATTTTTGCCGACTTGAATGGGTGTAAAACAGTATCTAATTTTCTCTTGATTTGTATTTCCTTGATCAATACTAAGGTAGACCATCTCTTCATATATTGTATTGACTGTATATATTTCCTTTCCTGTGAAATGCCTGTCCACATTCTTTGCCTATTTTCATTGCAATGCTTATCTAAGTTTTAATGATTTGTAGCTCTTTGCCTTGGATATTTTGTTGTGTATATGTGTGGCAAAAATCTTCTCCCAGTCTGGGACTTATCTTTTCATTGTGATTATTGTATCTTTTTTTTTTTTTTTTAAAAAGATGACCGGTAAGGGGATCTTAACCCTTGACTTGGTGTTGTCAGCACCACGCTCAGCCAGTGAGCAAACCGGCCATCCCTATGTGGGATCCGAACCCGGGGCCTTGGTGCTATCAGCACCGCACTCTCCTGAGTGAGCCACGGGCCGGCCCTATTGTATCTTTTAAGGAACAAAATTTCCAAGTTTATCAATCTTTTCTTGGTGCCTGAATGGGTACAAAGCTATGCTGTCTAACTTAAGTGAATCATTGTGCAGTGTATGCATGTCTTGAAACAACACACCGTACCCCACAAATATGTATAAGTAAATGTTAAAATAAAATTAAAATTAAAAAAAGAAACAACATTTCCAAATTTATCAATCTTTTCTTGGTGCATTTTGGGTCTTGTTTACAAAACTCTTTCCTATTCCAAAGTCAGAAAGCTATTGTCCACTAAAACTTTTTAGGTTTTGCTTTTGACATTTTAACCATTTGATCCATTTAGACTTAATTTTTATGTATGGTTTGAGACAGAGCAAAACATCTGGAAAGATACATATGTCTAACAGCTAACAGTGGTGACCTCTGGCGGGTGGGGGAGGTGAGGAGAGATTTTCAGTCTTTAAAAAATGTATTTTTTATGAAAGTAATATACAAATGCAATTAAAAATCATAGCACTTTCAATATAAATGGCCTGATATTGAAAAAGAGCAGGGGCTGAGCCCATGGCGCACTCGGGAGAGTGCGGGGCTTGGAGCGCAGCAGCGCTCCCGTCGCGGGTTCGGATCCTATATAGGTATGACCGGTGCGCTCACAGCACTCACTGGCTGAGCGCGGTGCGGCCGGTCTCAAAAAGGATAAGAAAAAAAAATATTTTTTGCTAATTTTTCTTGATTTTTCAATTTTAGATACTATTTATTAAGATTCTACTATGTAAGATGAGGAGATCTCTCTCTTACACTGATACTGCCACATACTCCCTCTTTCTCCTGCTCCAAATGTAGTTCCATCATAATCTTTGGTGAAATAAATATTCAGTGTTTACATTATCATGACTATGTAGATGTTGTCCATAGCTGAGCCACAGAGTGAACTATGAGAAACTTTTCTTTCATGTTACAACAAATCTTTTGATTTTTCTTGGAGTCAACATTTGCTTCATATAGTTTACTTGCTTTGACTTTCTCTACTTCTATGATGTTTTTCTTCCAGACTTTCTAACCAGAGATATAAAATTTGTTGTTATACAGCCAAGCACATCAGATTTGGTGGCTTATTTTTCACCTTTAGAGATCACCTTCCTCTAATGACTTTCCATTTGCCTGCTCCAATTTGGACTTATCCTGGAAATTCCTTTCTCCTTCTTATTTCTCTCCCATTTTCCTAGATCCCATGTGCTATGGGTAAAATGTGTTCCCCAAAAGTTCATATATTGGAAAATTCATCCCTACTGTAACAGTATCAAGAGGGAACCCAATTATGATAATTGAAAGGTAGAGCCTTTAAGAGGTGATTAGGTCGTGAGGACTGTACCCTAGTGCATGGATTAATCCATTCATGGAGTAATGAGTTATCATGGGTGTGGACTGGTGGCTTTACAAGGAGTACATGAGAGAGCTCTTGCCATTCTCACCATGTGATACCCTGGCCACCATGGGACCTTGTAGAGAGTTCCCACCCAGAAGAAGACTCTCTCCAGATGCACCCCCTGGACGGTGGACTCTCCAGCCTCCAAAACTTTAAGAAATAAATTTCATTTCTTTATAAATTACCCAGTTTTAGGCATTCTGTTCTAAGTAACAGAAAATGGACTAATACACCATGTTAACCTCTTTTTATGTCTTAATTCTTCGTTTGGTGAAGAACATCCTCCAGTAGCTTCCTGACAAAGGGTGCATGAAAGGTGCATAGTTTGGGGGATTGCATATGTTTGAAAATAGCTTTATTCTCCCCCCATATGTGATTGATCCATTGCTGGGTATAGAATTATAAGTGGAAATAATTTTCTCTCAATAATGTTAAGGCATGCTGCTGTTGTCTCCAAGCAGCCACTGTTGCAGATGGTAATCAGATGCCATTCTGATTATGAATCTTTTGACATACTTTTTTTTCCTTTATGAAGCTTTTAGGATCTCCTACTTATTTATAGTATTCTATGATGCTGTATCTTCCTAAGGGTGCTACAGGACTGTGCTCTAACCAACTGAGCTAACTGGCTAGCCCCTATGGATCTTTTTTTTCATTTATTTTGATGGGTACTCGGCGGGGCCCTTTCAATGTCATGTCCTTCATGAAGACTCATGCCCTTTAGTTTTGAGAAATTTTAGTGTATTCTTTCTTTAAAACATTTCCGTGTCTCTCTGAGAATATTATTGTGTGCTTTCTCTGCTTCCACTGGAGGCTGTGGGGTGTATGGGGGAAGGGGAGTGAGGGAAGCTCGCCAACCGGCAGTCCTGGCTTTCAGAGTCCTGAGGGCTGGGGGAGGAGAGGTCTTATCACTTAGCATGTAGATTTGCTCATTCCCTCTGTTTTATTTATTTATTTATTTTTCCATTCTTCACAGATCCTGGTGCTCCCTGCTTCTCCAGAGAATAAAGTCCTGTCTCTTGACTGGAAGTCTAATACCTGAATGGTTACCATAGAGACGAGGAACTGCTCCTTAAAAACTTTTAATCAACTCTTCTATCTTCACCCCCATGCATTACTCTGCCCTCCTTAGTACCTGACGCCTCCAGTTCTGAAGTCTTTCTGGGTTCTATGGAAATCAGCTTGCTTCTCACCTCTGATGGCTTCTTCTCCTCTGTCCACTTGCCAACTTACGATAACTGAAATTTCTTTTTTTTTTTTTTCCTTTTTGTCTTTTTTCATGACCGGCAACGGATCGCAACCCTCAGTGTCGTGCCCGTACCGGCCCGGGACCAGCAACGGGATCGCAACCCTTGGTGTTGCTCCCCGCACCTCGCTCAGCCAGTGAGCGGGAACTGGTCTGTATGTGGGATCTGAACCCTCGGGCGGGAGTGCCGCCGCGCTCCCAAGTGGTGCACTGTAGCAGTGCGCCACTGGGCCGGCCCGATAACTGAAATTTCTCTTGGAGATCTTTTTTTTTTTTTGCTCCTTTTTCCCCCTTGCCATTGTGAGCTTATAATATTAAAAAGTCACTTTATAGGCAACTCGAGTGAAGGAAGCAGAAATAAACTCATCTGTCCAATCTGTTATGCTTAACCAGAATTGTTAACCCATTCTTTATATTTCCTTTAGGACCTCTGTTACAAAGAATTGCATTAGTCATAGCCCTTGCTTCATAATGCACTATCACCACTGGTTTTTGCATGGCTTTCATTTATTCACTTTAATTATTTAATTACCATGAAGAACACCTATGGTCCTTCTACCCAACTTGAGAACTAAGATATTACCCATATCTGACATCTGCCTTTGTGCTCATTCTCAGTCCCATTCCCTCTCTCCCCCATAACCCCAGGTAACCATTTTCCTAAATTGTTGTATTTATAATTTAAATGCTTCAAAAAATATAGGTATTTAATATTATTTTATATATAATATGCACTTATATATATCTATTGCATAGCCATGCAATAGATTGTCAGCTTTATTTCTTTTTGAACTTTATAAAAAGAGGATCATACTATATATGTAGTCTTCATGAGCATGCTTTTTTCTCTCAACATTGTTACTAAAATTTTTCCATGTTATTGTTTGAGATTGTAGTTCATTCTTTTTCAATGCTGAATAATATACCATAATTTGTTTATGTATTCTCCTGTTGATTGTCATTTAGATTGTTCTTGTTTCTGTTATTCCAAACAGTGCTGCTGTGAACATTATCATACATGTCTCCTATTGTACCTAGAAGTGGAATTGCTACACTACACGGTATACAAACATTCAGCTTAACAATATTATGCAAAATTGTTTTGGCTAAGTGATAGTATCAATTTTCACTGCCATCAGCAAAGTGTAAGAGATTCTGTTGTCCCTCATCCTCTCCAACACTTGTCAGACTTCTTAATTTTTGCCAATTGAAAGGGTGTAAAATGGCATCTCAATCTAGTTTTGATTTTCATTTCCCTGATTGCTAATGAGGCTGAGCATCTGCTCATATGGGTATTGGCCATATGCTTTTCCTCTTCTATGAAATGTCTGCTCATGTCTTCTGCCTATTTTCCTGTTGAGTTGTTTGTTTTTTCTTACTATTGATTTGTAGTTCTTTATATCCTAATCCTTTGTCAATCATATTCATTGCCAAATATCTTCTCCCAGCGTATGGCTTGTCTTTTCATTTGCTTTAAGGTGATTTTCGATGAACAAACATTCTGCGTTTTAATGTTGTAAGCTTGTCTCTTCTTTAATAGTCAGTGCTTTTGTGACTAATTTGAGAAATCTGTGCTGGTCATTTGCCTATTTACTCTCAGATTTATCCTCTGCTCTCCCCCTGCTGTGCTTTAAATCCCTAGGGACTGGCATCCCTCTGATGCCCATTGTCTGCCAGATAGGTTTGGCATGACATTAAAGAGCAAGAGGAGAGAGAAGCCACGGTATTTTCTCCCCTTCTTTCTCTGTTTTGGGTGGCATATCTGGTAGTGGCTGTGTCTCCTCCATAGTTACAGATCCTGCTGGGCAACCTTGTCTCTGCACCCACTGACTAGTGACTTGATGAATGCCATATATTTCCCCACTCCGAGGTAAAAAAGGCATTCGTCTATAGTTTGATCTAAAAGTTTAAAGTTTTTCCTTTTATATTAAAATTCTTAATCCATATAATGTTAATTGCGTACGGTGTAACGTAGTACTCAAAATTTTATCTTTTTATTGAATAACCATTTTTTTTCCAGCTTATATGGCAAGTGCCCATATATGTCTGAATCAGTTACTGGTCTCTCTATTCTGTTCCACTGTTCTGTTTACATCTATTTGTCCCTGCACTAACTTCATTTTTCCTTGAATATAGTGAACTTCATATGTTGTAGAGAAAGTCCTCTCTCCTTATTCTTTTTACTCAAGAATGTCTTGGGCCTTTTTTTTTTTTTCTTTTAGCATTTTGCTCTTCCATATACATTTTAGAGCTAGTTTGTCAAGTTCCATGAAAAATGTAGAATTTTGGTAAGCATTGCCATTGGATTTATAGATCAATTTTGGAAGAACTGACATCTTTATTATATTGTGTATTTCTGTTCATGAACATGGGCTATGTCTTAATTTATTTAAGTTTTCATAGTGCCTTTCAATAAGATTTTATCATTTTCTGCATATAAATCTTGCACATCTTTCATTAGACTTATTCCTCAGTATGTCATGGATCTATTTCTATTGTAAATGGTATTTTTTAATTAAAAAATTTTCTAATTGTTTATTGCTTACGTACAGAAATGTAATTGTTTTCTATATAATGATTTCATATTCAGACATTTCGATAAACTCTTTTTTGTTTTCGTGATTTGTCTGTAGAGTACTCTGGGTTTTCTATTTAGGCAATCATGTCATATGCAAATAATGGAAGTTTTACCAGAATGTTGAATAGATGTGGTGACTTTGGCATTACTGTCTTGCTTCCGATTTAAAGGAGAAGCTTTTAACTTTTCTACATTTAGAATGATATTTGTTTTAGATACTTTTTTTTTTTTTTAAAGATGACCGGTAAGGGGATCTTAACCCTTGACTTGGTGTTGTCAGCTCCACGCTCTCCCAAGTGAGCTAACCGGCCATCCCTATATGGGATCCGAACCCGTGGCCTTGGTGTTATCAGCAACACACTCTCCCGAGTGGGCCACGGGCTGGCCCCTCGTTTTAGATACTTTTGTAAGTGCCTTTATTGGGTTAAGGAACTTCCATTTTCTTTCTATTTTATTAATAGCTTTTTAATAATATTAATGGGTGTTGAATTTTATCAACTGCTTTTTCTGTATCTATTAAGATGATCATAAGGTTTTTCTGTTTTGATTTATTAATATGGGGGATACAACTGACAGATTTTTTTAATATTAAAACATCCAATATAGGAGGAACAAGTTCTGGTGTTCTATTGCACAGCAGGGGGGCTATGGTTAACAGTTACGTTTTGTATATTACATCATAGCTACAGGAGAGGCTTTTGAATGTTTTCTTCACAAAGAAATGATAAATGCATGAGGTAATGGTTACATTAACTACCTTGCCTTGATCATTATGCAACATATATATGTATCAAAATATCAGATTGTACCTAAGTATGTACAATTACAATGTGTCAATTAAAACGAATCAATACATTTAAAAAACCCAAACATGCCTGTATTCCTGGGACAAACTCAAATTGGTCAAGATACACTGTCTTTTTAATAAACTGTTAGACTTTGTTTTTTATAGTATTTCGTTTAGATTCTTTCTATAAAATGGGTCTGTAATTTTCATTCTTACTATGGCCTTGTCTTGGCAACAAAGTTATACTAGACTCAAAAGAATGATTTGAAGAGTATTTTTTTTCTTTTTCTGTGTCTTTTAACAGTTTGAATAAGAGTGGAATAATCTGTTCTTTGTAGTCTGGTAGCATGTTCCTGTAAAATTATCTGGGCCTAGTGTTTTCTTCATAAGAAGGTTTTTAAACCACTACCTCAATTTATTTAATAGTTATAGGACTATGTCAGATTGAATGTTTGGTCCTGATTAGTCATTTCTTTGCAAAAAAATTATACATCCATATGGTAAGCTATCCTTACCATAGCTTAAAAGTAGGAGGAATATATTTCTCTGCTCCTTGACTTTGGATTTGCCAAGTGACTTGCTTTAGTAAACATGATGCCAGCAAACACTTGAAATGTGTTATCTTTCTTGGGTTTGACTTCTTGCACACCAGTGATCCTCAGTGACAAAACCTTGTCCCAGGTAGCCACTGCCCCTTCAGCCTGGCCCCAGAATGATCATCTATTGAATATACCTAAGCCCAACCTGTAGACTGGAACTAAGCATAGCCAACCCACAGCATGAAACAGAGGCATTTAGATGAGCTCAAACTAGATCAGTCAAACTATAATTATACATGATATATAAAAAATATAATTAATATATAGTATATATATAATACATATATAATAGTATAATATATATAATATAGTATAATATAATTAATGTACTATAATTAATATAATCCGCAGATCCTTGAGTATGACAGTAAATACTGGTTGTTGTTAAGTCATTGATTTTTTAGAGGGTGGCTTGCCATGAAGCATTATTGTGGCAATAGATGACTAATACTGTTACAATCAGGCTTTTAATTTTTTTATGTATCAGTTTAGTAAGTAACATATTTTCTAAGAATTTGTCAATTTCACCAAAATATTTAAATTTATTAATATAAAGTTGTTGAACACATTATTTTATTATATTTTCATGTCTACCTTATCTGTAATTATGTCCTTGTTTTCATTAATGGTATTATTTATTTGTGTCTGTCTATTTTGTTTGGCTTCCTTTATCCTTTAACTTTGTTAATCTTTTCTATTATGTTTTTGTTTTCTTTTTTATTATTTTCTGCTCTTATCCTTACTTCTTGTTTTTTTCTACTTTCTTTTGACTTTTTCTACTGTTCTAACTTCTTAAGTTGGACACTCATGTTATTAATTTTTTTAGCTTTTATTATTTTGTAAGATAAGCATGAAAGCTATTAATTTTCACTGAAACCCACAAGGTTTTCCATATAGCATTCCCAACTTCATTAAGTGGGTTTTAAAAAGCCTTTTTGGTTTGTCTTATTTGATTATAGCAATAAACTCTATAAACACTCAGTCTTCATAATTCTTTTTCTGACAGATGCATTACTGTGTTCACACATTGAAAAAAGCAGAGGTGACATGAAGCCTGATGTCACAAGAGTGATTGGCAAGAGACATTTTAGAGATAGAATCACAGGCTTTGTGATTGGCTGGGCATGTGTATAAAGGAATCAGGAGATACAACCTAGAGGTTTCAAATCTGCGTAACAGAAGAAAGGCAATTTAAACTGTCAGATAAGAGTCAGAAAAGGAAACTGTTGACAAGTTTTTCATCCATCCGCCATGCTGAACAGGCTAGTGGTGTGAATGAGTTGATGCTTAAGTACTTTTGACTGGTGACTGAAAGCTTTCTCACAGTTAGTACAGTCCCAGGATTTCACGGAGGGTGTAAATTTTTTGATTTTGCATAAGGACTGAGTGACTGAAGCACTTCTCACATTCGTGGCATTGATATGGTCTTCCTCTATGCGGATTTTCCCTGAACTCTGACGGAAGTCTTCACACATTTCATACCCATATAAAGTGTTTCTACGCTATGACTATCCCGATAATGATTAAGGTTTGAGCCTCCATGGAAGACTTTACCATTCTACATTAACCCTACATTCCAATTCATTATGAATTATCTAATGCTGGATAAGGCTTGAACTCTGGTTAAAGGGTTTTTTTTTTTTTTTTTTTTTTCATTTGTTAAACTCACAGGACTTATGGCCAAAGTGAATGAATTCCCTGAAGGACTGAACTGTGAAGGCTTTCCCACAGACATCACATTCACAGGGGCTCTGGATTATCTGATAATTTCTAAGGACAGACTGTAACCAAACTATAATGAAAGGCTTTTCCGTCTATTAGAGATATGTGTGTTGTGAAGTCCTCTCTGCTGAATGAGGATACGCTGTTAAGACTAAAGGCTTTCCCACAGTCGTTATATTTGTTGGCTTTCTTTCCAGCATGAACTACATGATGCTTAATAAGATGTGAGACCTGGTTGAATGGTTTACCAGAGCCATTATGTTCATAGAAGTTTTCCCGAAGTGAAGTCTCTCTGGTGTTTCTTCATATGTGTGCTCTGGCTCAAGGCTTTCCCGTACTCCTTATACTCAGACGTTATCCCCAGTGTAAAACCTATGATGTTTAAAGGCGTGAGCACCACTAGCAGGCATTTTCATGTTCACTAACCATATACAACTTCTCTGCAGAATGAATCTGGGTTGTTGCATGAGGTTGAACTCCGTCTAAAAGCCTTTCACTTTTATTGCATTCATATGTTTATTTCCTCCAGTGGGATTTTTGCTGTCATTTGGATGAATTCTAGTTGAAGGCTTTTCCACATCCGTACCTATGTTAGGCTTCTTTCCCCCGTTGTGTATCTGATGCCTAATAAGATTTGAACCATACAGAAGGCTTTATCTTATTACCGCACTGGTAGGTTTTTTCACTGTACGGATATCTCTGATTCTTTTTGTGAACTGGGTTCTGGCTGAGAGATTGTTCACATTCATTATGAATCAGGACCATCTCTCTAGTGTTAGTTATCTGATGTTGGAAAGTATCTGGGCTTCCTCTGAAGGTTTTCCCATATTTGCTTCTTATACAGGACATTTGGCGTTGTGAATACCCTCATGGCTTATTCAAATTCTGTTGAAAACTTTGGTCACGTGTCATACTGCTGAGGCCTCTCTTCATTAGAAACTCCTTGATGTAGGTTCAGACTGAAGAGGACTTCACAATACACTTATCTGTAATAGAAGTGGAAAAGCCTTTCATTATAGTTTGATTACAGTCAGTCCTTAGAAATCATCAGATAATGCCGAAAAACCCAGGTGTTTTTCTGCTAAATTCATTATATTCTGGATCTTTCTCTCAGGAATCCCCCAATCTCTTTCTAATACATCATTACAGAGTTCTTCAAGCTCAGATGCTTGGGAAATATTACTGACATAGTTTCTTGATTTCTGCCTGTGATTCAGAAATTTCTTTCATTTAAAGCAATTTCTTGCACTCAGCCTTGATATCATAATCATTGAAATATATCCCAAATCTCATTATATCTTATCCCTTCCACCTCTACTATTTGGCTGGTGATGGTGAGTGTGGCCAGCTGCCTTCAACATGGTGTGGCATCTGTCAAGCAGGTCAAAGAATGGTGTCCGGAAGGAGTGATCAAGGGCAAGTTACATCAGGGGCACTGCTGATGCAGGATTATTCAGTGCAGGACCCAGGGTACAGCCCTGTGATTGCCTGCTCCATCACCACCTCCTTGGGGATGACTTTCTGAGTCTGGGCAAGGCATGGGTGCTCTGAAGGAGGATGCACCAAAAGAGCCTGTGGGAGAATGAGTAATAGAAGCACGTGGAGTGGTTCTGCTCATTCAGATTGCCTCCTTCAATATTCAATTTTAAAAAGCTTTAAATTCTTTCATGATTACTTCTTTGATCCATGAATTATTTAAGTTGCAAATATATGAATTTTAATTCATTATTTTTTCATATTAACTTCTAACAATTGTGTTGGGATCTGTATAATATCTAATGTTTGAAATTTCAGTGAGGCTCTTTATGGCCTGGTACATGACTAATTTTTGTAAAGGTTTCAGGTGTATTTGAGAGAATATGATACTCTAATTGTTGAGTGTACAAGGGGACTTCAAAAAATTTATGGTAAAATGGAATTAAAACATAAAAATAAAAATATAAACTTTATTTCTCAACATAAACTCCATCAAGTTCAAGACACTTTTGTAAGCAATGATACCAGCCATTTAGTTCATTCCTGAAGAACCGAGGGTCTTGGGAATTTAACTGTGTCAATGTGTCTTTTTTATGTAATTAACTGAAGAAAAATGGGTGCCCTTTAAAGATTTGGTTAGATTAGGAAACAAAAAGAAGTCAGAAGGAGCCAAATCAAGATTTTAATGTGGATGCCTAATGATTACCCATTGAAACTCTCACAAAATTGTCCTTGTTTGATGAGAGGAATGAACAGAAGCATGTTATTGTGGAGAAGGACTCTCTGATGAAGCTTTCCCAGGTGTTTTTCAGCTCGAGCTTTGGCTAACTTTCTCAAAACATTCTCATAATAAGCAGATATTATTGTTCTCTGCCCTTCCAGAAATTCAACAAGCAAAATGCCTTGAGCATCCCAAAAAACTGTTGCCATGACCTTTGCTCTTGATCCGTCCACTTTTACTTTGACTGGACCACTGCCACCTGTTGGTAGCCATGGCTTTGATTGTGCTTTGTCTTCGAGATTGTGCTGGTAAAGCCATGCTTCATTTCCTGTTATGATTCTTTGAAGAAATGTTTCAGGATCTTAATCCCACTTGTTTAAAATTTCCATAGAAAACTCTGCTCTTGTCTGCAGCTGATCTGGGCACAATCATTTTGGCAGCCATCCAGTGGCAAATGTGCTCAACTGTAATTTTTCAGTCATTATTGTGTAAGCTGAACCAATTGAGATGTCTATGGGGTTGGCTACTGTTTCTGCTGTTAATTGTTGGTCCTCTTCAATTAGGGCATGAACAAGATTAATTTTTTCCTCACGAATTAATGTGGCTAGTCTGCAGCTGTGAGCTATATTTTCAATATTGTCTCATACCTTCTTAAACAAGCTATACGTTTGTAAACTGCTCGTTTCTTTTCTAAAAATTAATTTTGTTTTTATTTATTTTTGGTGGCTGGCTGGTACAGGGATCAAACTGTAAACTGTTTATTTCTTTGTGGAATTGTCCCCATACAGTTTTTGAAAAGCATCAATGGTTTTGTTGGAGTGAACAGGACTGAAGCCATGTTGGAACCTAAAACCACATGGGGTCTAAAAGATTTTAAAAGGACACAGTTTTTTTTTTCTTCTCATGCATTTCTCGGAGTTCCCTCTTTTCCCATGGTTATTTGATATTTTGAACCTTAGTTATGGGGCAAGATGACATTATTTATATAAATGCAAGGTTGTTTTGCAGTTAGCCTGGAGCTGCAGATGTGCACATACTATCCAGACCCTGGGAAACCAAGGAAGACATCAAAAAGCTATGCTGATTTTCCATCCCTCCCATAGGACCCTGAGATAACAGCAAGGATGGGAGCAGAAATCACATGGACACTCGGAGCCCCCACTGCTCACATGCCCCTTTTCCTTTCCCATGTTCCATTCCCTCACCCCCTTCTTAAAAAACCCCTCAGTAAATCTGAGTCACTGAGATGGCTTTGGTCTGGCATTCTCTTTCAGGTTTACTGGAGGGATGGGTTAGACTAATATCTCTTCTCAGGTCACTGGTATTACTAAATAAAAGCTGACTTCTATTTTTACCAACATTTAACTTTTAACTGGTTTGCTTTTGAAAGGGGATAGGCAGCTGGAACTGTCCTCAACAACAAATTTTTACAAGTCAGCCAGGAGCTCAGTGCCCTGGGTGACCTAGGCCTCCCCACCCCACACTTCTGTGGGAGCAAGGCTGGGTCCACCTGTGCGTACCAGCTGCTTGTTGCAGGCCAGCCCCATGGCTAGGAATTTTGGGACTTTCCTTGATTTCCACTGATTCCCTGCCTTGTTGTTGGTGAAGGAAGACAGTGTTAGTGAGGGCTTTGATGAACTCTGACCCCCTCTGGGAGTCCTCTTTCTACACTGTTTGTTTGTTAAAGATGACATTTGAGTGCAAGAAATGACTCAAAGATGTAAAATCCAGCATTTTGTTTGTTTAGGAGAGCTCTGTGTGTTTGAGTTTGAGTAACTAAGTTTGTGCCTTTTGGTTAGTAAAGACCCAATGACCAAAAAGAAAAAAAAAATTTTCTTCTGAGTTTCTTCTAGTAAGGTTGAGAAACAAACTATTATCCAGAAAGTTATAATTGGCTAAGTCTTTGGAGAAAATTTATCTATCTGTGCACACAGTTCTGCAAGTGTTAAAACAGAAACTCATTGTTTATGATAAGGAAGAAAAGCCTGTTAGGGAAGAATCAAGGCCACTTGGAGATTCTTATTTTCTTACACAGTTCAGCTGATCCTAGATAAATGTAAATATTTGAGAATTTAACCCAAAACTCATTTGAAAATGAAACTGAAGGGAAAATAAAGTTAAAAGGTTTAAAATCAGATCAGTATGAGAAATGTTTTCAAAATTATCAGAATATATTTTTGCCTGGGTTTACTGGTCAAACAGGATTATATTTGTTTCTTCTAAAGGTTTTTTTTTTTTTTTAGAGATGACCGGTAAGGGGATCTCAACCCTTGGCTTGGTGTTGTCAGCACCACGCTCAGCCAGTGAGCAAACCGGCCATCCCTATATAGGATCCGAACCCGTGGCCTTGGTGTTATCAGCACCGCACTCTACCGAGTGAACCACAGGCCGGCCCTCTTCTAAAGGTTTTTAAAGTAAAAGTTATAAACCCAGCCTAAAATAGAATGACCTTTGATCATGCAATTTTTAGATAAATGAGGCTAATTTGGTATTGTTGATAGAAAGGAACAAGTATGTAGGAGGGGAGATGTGAAGAAAGCTATGGATATGGAGATGAAGTTCTGGTTAGGAAGGTTAAAAAGAAAAGAGAATTCATTTGTGCGAGAAAGCATCTTGTGAAGTACATTTTTGTCCTAGAACAAAATGACTGGTTATTTAGGAAAGAGGAACTATCGGACAAAACAGAAAGTCTAAAGCTTGTCATGAAATGTCTGAATAAGTCATGATAATAGTTTGTGAAATGGGAATTTATGATAGAACTGTGTGTGTGATTAAGTTGGGTATAATTAGAAGGGAATTATTCCTAAGTCTTTCTAAATATTGAACTTTGATATTAAAAGCACAGTGGTACAGAACTAAATCCCCTCCCCCATATTTGAACAAGGTTTTCTTGAAGTATTGATCTGCTCTTAGTAAAATTACAAAAAGTTTTAATTTTTCTCTAAAGGCATCTGCAGTCAGATTCATGGAAAATACTCTAACAAGTATTCTTAAACAAAGATTTCAGATCTTTAAGACCAATGGGTGAAATAAAAGTTTTTCAGAACAAGAAATCTAATAAGAAATCTGATGGGTTTATAAAACCGCTAATCAAGATCGAGCAAAGCAAAAATTAATTGCACAAAGTTAAGTAACTGATAAAGATAATGCTTTATAACTTTCATTTTTGATTCTTTACCTAAGTGTTTTGTTTTCCAGATATAAGGAAGCTTTCTCTCATAAGCTATCTATAACTGATAGCAATTTGGTAAAATATACTTTAGTGAACAAAGGTAGAAGCATTTCTTTTTTTCCCTAATTAATTCCTCCAAAGTTTGAAAACTGTTTGTGAGTATCCTTATGATTTTTATGGCACTGTGGTTATTTGCATAAGTTCAATAGGAATTTGCTCTCTCTTTATAACGGTTATAAAATAACATGTCTCTTCTAAGTTCCTGACCCCACTTCATGTTGTCCTAGTTTCACCTAACTGCTGTTTCATCTTTCCCCCCAATGTGGGACATGATTACCTGGGAATAAACTTTCCCAGCACCGAAGCAATCAGTCTACGTGGGAATAAGCCTTCCCAGCACCAAGGGATCAGTACAAAGAAAAGTAAGATTTTCAATAAGAAAATTCATCATTAACTCTTTCATGAGGACTGTTTTGATCAAAAAAGGGGAAATAATGTCTTGTTGCTGACTCAGCTACACAAGCAGTTCTCTAAAAGTATTCACAGACTTGAAAGGGGGGTTCATGACTTGAATGAGACATTCTGTCCCTAAACAAAGGATTCGTGTAAGTTATTAAAATTGTTGATGTACCAATTAAGTATGGCTTGCTAACTCCGAGTAAGCCACCTGTTGCTAATGAGCTGTTAAGACAACAGATAAACAAATATGCCCTTGTTCCCTCCATCACTCCAGCAGGGTATCAAAAGCTATGTCCTCCATCATGTCAAATAGTTTCATTCCAAATTAACTTTTTCTTCATCCTGACTCCGCTCAAAGCACTAAGATGAGTCATTTGTCCTGTTCCATAGAAATGGAAGGAACTGCTGACAGTGAGGAAGATGTTGGAATGAGCAGGACTGAAGCCATGTTGGGACTTAAAGCCACATGGACCCTAAAAGATTTTTAAAAGACACAGTATTTTTCTTGGTATGCATTTCTCTGAGTTCTCTCTTTCCCCGTGGTTATTTGATATTTTGAACCTTGGTTATGGGACAAGATGACATTTACATAAATGTAAAGGTGTTTTCCAGCCAGCCTAAAGCTGCAAACTTGCAGACTTGCATGTACTACACAGACTCTGGGAAACCAAGGAAAACATCAAAAAGCTATGCTGATTCCACCCCTGAGATAATAACAAGGACGGGAGCAGAAACCAGGCAGAGCCTTGGCAAAACCTTGCACCTGGCTTCTTGCACGGAGCCCCACTGCTCACCTCCCACTCCCTCTTGCTTTTCATTTCCTGTATTCCATTTCCTCAACCCTCTCTTTAATAACCCTTCAGTAAATCTGAGTGTTTGAAATGGCTTTAGTCTGGCCATCCCCCTTCAAGTGTACTGGAGAGATGCATTAGCCTGACATCCCTCCTCAGGTCACCAGTGTTCCTGAGTAAAAGCCAACTTCCATTTTCACCAACATTTGACTTTTGAGTGGTTTGCTTTTGAAAGGGGGCAGGCAGCTGGACCTATGCCCGATAACAATTTCACTGTTCTTCCACCCAAGCTTCACCATAAATTTGGTATTTGTTCTTGCTTCAATTTTAGCAGAATTCATGTTGCTCTAATAGGGGCTCTATTTAAACTGATATCTTATCCTTCTTAGTGCCACAAACTAGATCTTGTTCAGACATATTATAACAAGTTGGTATGAGTTTATTTTAGTGCAAAAAACTTTTGCAATCCATACATAGTTTTTTCATAATACATATTTTACATAAACTTTTTGATGAACCCTTGTATAACTCTATATATGTCTGTTAGATCAAGTTTGTTAGTTGTGTTGTTCAAATCTTTTATGCCTTTACTATTTTTTTGGTCTACTTTGCTATTAACAATCAAGAAATGCATGTCTGATCTGTTATAAGGGTGATTTATTATTTTCTTCATGTAGTTCTATCACTTTGCTTTTTATATTTTGAGGCTATTTTATTATGCACATATTGTTTTAAATTGTGTTACTTCCTAGCAAATCGAACATTTTAATATTATGCTGTGTTCCTGTCTGTCCTTAATACTTTTTTTTGTGGTTTTTTTTTTTGTCTTTTTGTCTTTTTTTTTTCGTGACCGGCAACGGATCGCAACCCTCAGTGTTGCGCCCATACCGGACCGGGACCGGCTACAGGATCGCAACCCTCGGTGTTGCCCCCGCTCCTTGCTCAGCCAGTGAGCGGCCGGTCTGTATGTGGGATCCGAACCCTTGGCGGGAGCGCCGCTGCGCTTCCCAAGCGGTGCACTGTAGCAGTGCGCCACCGGGCCGGCCCCTTTTTTTTGTGTTAATATCTGTTTTGCTTGAAGTTAGTATAGGTGTATCATCTTTCTTTTGTTTATTATTTGTCTTAAATATGTTTTACCCTCCTTTTATTTACAATCTACGTCCTTATATATACTTTACGTATGTTGTATTTGTCCATTTCTGTTGCTTATAAAAGGATATCTGGAACTGGGTAATTTATAAGAAAAGAAAATTTATTTCTTAACAGTTTCAGAGGCTGAAAAGTCCAAAGTTCAGGCAACACATCTGTTGAGGGCCTTGAACTGAGTGGTGACTACAGTGACACAGGGTATCACATGGCAAGAATGGTCTGAGCAAGAGAGAGCTAACCTCCTCACTTGCTCTCCATTGAAGGCCACCAGAACCATGCCCATTACTCCATGAGTGGAGCAATCCGTTTGCAAGGGCACAGTCCTCACAATCTAATCGCCTCTTAAAGGCACCATCTTTCAATTACCATGATAGAATTTCCCATCCTCTTAACACTTTTACAATGGAGATCAAGTTCCAGTACATGAAATTCTGGTGGACACATTTGGCCCATAAAATATGTCTTTCATAAATAGCACGTCTGAATTTTCTTTTTATTATGCAGCATGAAAATCTATGTTTTAGCCGGCAAGTTGAATCTTACAGTTATTGTGCTGTTGATATCGTTGGACTTGTTTCCATTATCTAACTTTTTTTATTTCTATTTGTCCTTGTGTTTTCTCTATGTTTTTTTCTTTTCTCCTTGCTTTGAATATTTTTCTTCCTCTCCCTGCTTCTTTTTTCACTTTTTACTTCCTAATGATTTGTAATGTACACACACCATTTCTATGTTTATGATTACTGTTGAACTTTTGCCATCTTTATTTAACTGAAAGGTTAAAATTAAATAATTGACTCCCCTTATGAATAATACAAAATCTTTAGAACATTTTAGTGCTAATTATCACTTTGCAATCTTATCTGCTATTGATGTTCAATATTTCAGTTTTGTATTTTTTAATTTCACAAATGAGACACTATTATAATTATTTTATATTAACATTATTTGTTTGGATTTACTTACATGTTTACCGTGTTAGTTATTTATGATTAATTCTTGTATCTCAGATCATCCTTCTGATATCATTTTCTTTCTTTTTGTAATACATCCTTTCCAAATCCCTGTAAGGAACATCTTTTTTCTTAAACTTCTCCAGTTTTTGTTTATCTGTAAACACACTTATTTTATTCTCATTCTGGAAAGAAGACTGCTGCATACAAATTCTAGGTTTACAGTTATTTAATCTTGACTCTTTAGGGATATTATTCCTCTGTGTTCTGAATTATCCATTGTTGATGTTGGCTATTATTTCAACTGTCATTACCTTCTAAGTAATTTGTTCATTTTCTGTAGTTCTCAAGATCTTTGTTTTTGGTGTTCTGAAGTTGTACTACACTATATCTATGCATATAATTTTTAATAATTATTCTTTCAATTTATTTAAAATATTTTAACATTTACTTGTACATATTTGTTGGGTACAGTGTGTCATTTCAATACATACATACACCATATAATGATTCACTAGGGTAGATAGCATAGTTTTGTATCCTTTAGTCCACCACTTTTTGACTCTCCCCCTGCCCCACCCTGGCTTCTGGTAACCATTATTCTATGCTCTACTTCTATGAGAACCATTTTTGTTTTTGTTTTTTCAGATTCCACATATGAGTGAGATCTTGCAATATTTGTCTTTCTGTGCCTGACTTACTTCACTTAACATGATGGTTTCCAGTTCCATCCATGTTGCTGCAAATGATAGGATATCATTTCTTTTTACAGCTGAATAGCATTCCATTGTGTATACACACCACAGTTCTTTTATCCATTCATCTGTTGATGGGCATTTAGGTTGATTCCATCTCTTGGCTGTTGTGAATAGTGTTGTGATGAACATGAGAGTGCTGGTGTCTTTTTGATATATTGATTTCATTTCCTTTGGGGATATTATCCCCAGTAGTGGGATTGCTGGGTCATACATTCAACTTGTAGTTCTCTGAGGAACCTCCATCCTGTTTTCCACAATGGCTGTATCAATTCACATTCCCACTAACAGTGTAGGAGGGTTCCCTTTTATCCATATCCTCACCAGCATTTATTTCTGTCTGTTTGATAGTAGTAATTTGAACTGGAGTAAGAGATATATCAATGTGGTTTTAATTTGCATTTCTCTGATGAGTAGTGATGTTGAGCATTTTTTCATGCTTGTTGGTCATTTGTATATTTTCTTTTGAGAAGTGTCTGTTCAGGTCCTTTTCCGATTTTTAAATTGTGTTATTTTATTTTTTGTTATTGAGTTGTTTACATTCTTTATATATTCTGGATATTAGCCTCTTGTCTGATGTGTAATTTACAAACATTTTCTCCCATTCTGTAGGTTGTCCCTTCAATTTGTTGACAGTGTCCCTTGCTGTCCAGAAGCTTTTCAGTTTGATGTACTCTCATTTATGTATTTTTGCTTTAGTTGCCTGTGCCTTTGTAGTTTCACTCAAAAAAGCACTGCCCCTTACCATTTTGTGTAGTGTTTGCCCTATGTGTCCTTCTAGTAGTTTCATAGTTTGGGCTCTTAAATTAAGGTCTTTGATCCATTTTGAGTTGATTTTTGTGTATGATGAAAGATAGGGGTTGGTCTAGTTTCAGTCTTCTGCATGTGAATTTCCAGTTTCCCCAGCACAATTTATTGAACAGGCTGTCCTTTCTGCACTGTGTATTTTTGGCACCTTTGTTGAAAATCAGTTGGCTGTAGATGTGTAATTTATTTCTGGGCTCTCTATTCTGTTGCATGGGTCTATTTGTCTGTTTTTATGTCAGTGCCATGCTGTTTTAATTACCATAGCCTTATAGTATATTTTAAAGTCAGGTAGTGTGATGCCTCCTACTTTGTTCATTTTGTTTAAGATTACTTTGTCTATACAGGGTCTTCTGTGGTTCCATACAAATTTAAAGATCACTTTTTTCTATCTCTGTGAAGAATGTCATTGGTATTTTGATAGGGATTGCATTGAATCTATAGATTGCTTTGAGTAATATGGATATTTTGATGATATTAATTCTTCCGACCAATGAACATGGGATATGTTTCCTTTTGTTTGTGTCCTCTTCAATTTCTCTCACCAATGCTTTATGGTTTTCAGTGCAGAGGTCTTTCGCCTCCTTGGTTAAATTTACTCCTAGGAATTTCATTTTTTTGGTCGCTATTGTGAATGGGATTACTTTCTTGATTTCTTATTCAAATATTTTGTTATTGGCATATAGGAAGGCTATTGACTTTTGTCTGTCAATTTTGTATCCTGCCACTTTACTGCATTCATTTGTTAGTTCTAGTAATTTTTTGGTGGAGTCTTTAGAGTTCTCTCTCTATATGATCATGTCTTCTGCAATTAAAGATAGTTTCACTTCCTCCTTTCCTGTTTGGATGCCCTTCACTGCTTTCTCTTGCCTTATTGTACTGGCTAGAACTTCCACTACTATGTTGAATATGAGTGGGCAAAGTGGGCATTCTTGTCTTGTTCCAGATTTTAGAGGAAAGGGCTTTGATTTCTGTTAATTCAGTATGATATTAGCTGTGGGTTTGTGGTATATGGCTTTTATTGTGTTGAGGTACATTCCTTCTATCCCTAATTTGTTGAGTGTTTTTATCATGAAGGGGTTTGGATTTTATTGAATGCATTTTCTGCATTTATTGATATGATCATATAATTTTTTTCCTTCTTTCATTTGATGTGATGTATCACATTTGCTGATTTGCATATGCTGAACCATCCTCGCATCCCTCAGATGAATCACACTTGACCATGGTGAATGACCTTTTTAATGTGTTGTTGGGCTTGGTTTGTTAATATTTTGTTGAGGGTTTTCACATCTTGGTGTGTAGTTTTATTTTTTTGTCGTATCTTTCTCTGGTTTTGGTATGAGGGCAATGCTGGCTTTGTAGAATGAGTTGTGAAGTATTCCCTCCTCTGCAATTTTCTGGAGGAGTTTGAGAAGAATTGGTATTGTTCTCTTTTTTCAAGCCTGTCTTTTTATTGTTGATGGCCTTGCAGTTTTTTAAAATTATTATTAGCATATTCATTATTACAAATCATGATTTTTCTTTATGCCCAATATGTCCCTCCCCAAATCCCCTCCCTCCCTCTCCTCCATCACTAGTAACCTTAGGTTTGTTTTCTCCATCTGAAAGTTCAATGAATTGTTGTGGTCTCTCTTTCTCTTTCCTGTGCTATTTCTTTTTCCTAGTTTGGCTTATTTCACTTAATGTAATTTTCTCCAGAATCATCCATGTTGTTGCAAATGGCAGAATTTCGTTCTTTTTTATGGTTGAGTAGTATTCAATTTTGTATATATACCACATTTTCCTTATTTAGTCATTCGTCAGTGGACATTTAGGTTGGTTCCATATCTGGGCTATGTAAACAGAGCTGCAATTGACATGGGAGTGCAGGTATCCCTTCAACATTATGATTTCCGTTCCTTTGGCTATGTACCCAGTAGTGGGATTGCTGGGTCATATGGTAGCTCTATCTGTAGTTGTTTAAGGAACCTCCATACTGTTTTCCATAATGGCTGTGCTAATTAACAGTCCCAGCAACAGCATACAGTTCTTCTTTCCCTGCATCCTCACCAGCATTTGTTGTTCCTGGTCTTTTTAATAATGGCCAGTCTACCTGGGGTGAGATGATATCCCAATGTGGTTTTGATTTGTATTTCTCTGATGACTAGTGATGCTGAGCATTTTTTCATGTACCTGTTGGCCATTTGTATATCTTACTTTGAAAAATGCCTATTCATCTCCTTTGCCCACTTATTAATTGGGTTTTTTTTTTTTTTTTTTTTTTACTGTATAGTTGTTTGAGTTCTTTGTATATTCTGGATATTAATCCCTTGTCAGATGTATGGTTTGCAAATATTTTCTCCCATTCTGTAGGTTGTCTTTTCACTCATTGATTGTTTCCTTTTGCTGTGCAGAAGCTTTTTAGTTTGACATAATCTCATTTGTTTATTTTTTCTTTTGTTGCCTGTGCTTTTGAAGTCTCAGCCATAAAATCTTTGCCCAGTCCTATATCCTGAAGTGTTTCCCCTATGTTTTCTTCTTAGAGTTTTATAGTTTTGAGTCTCATACTATTATTATTGACGTTGAGGGACTTTTTACTGCTATGTTAGCACTTTTTTCTCGTTGTTTTGTAGACCCTCTGTTCTTGTCTTACTGCCTTCCTTTATGATTAAGTGGTTTTCTCTAGTAGTATGATTTGATTTCTTGGTATTATTTTTATGTCTAATGTAGGTTTTTGTGCTATATTTACCATGAGGCTTACAAAAACATGTTATAGTTATAACAGATTATTTTAAACTTATAATAACTTAATTCTGATTGCTAAGAAAAAAGAAAAAAACAAAGCCAACTCTGTGATTTGATGTCATTTTCCCCCCACTTCTTGATATTTTGTTGTTCCAATTAACATCTTTTAATGTTGCTTATCCCCTGTACAATTGTTGAATTTCTTATTATCTTTTGAGTTTTGTCTTTTAGTCTTCATAGAAAGGATATAAGTGGTTTATTTACCACCCTTACAATGTTGGAATATTTTGAGATTGTCTGTGTAATTACTTTACTAATGAGTTTCGTACCTTCAAATGTTTTCTTGCTACTCTTTAGCATCGTCTTTTTTCAGACTGAAGAACTCCCTTTAGCATTTCTTGTAAGGCAGGTTTAGTGTTGATGAATTTCCCTTAGCTTTTGTTTATCTGGGAAAGATTTTCTTTTCTCCTGCTGCTTTCAGTATTCTTTCTTTGTCTTTGCTTTTTAATAATTTGATTATGATGTGCCTTGGGATGTTTCTCTTAAGATTGAATTGATTGGTGACCTCTGGGATTCTGTACCTGGATACTGTCATCTTTCTTTATACTTGGGAAATTTTCAGCCATTATTTCCTTAAATATACTTTCTATGTCTCTTCCTTCTTTGTCTCCTTTGGGTATGCCAGTTATGCAGAGGTTATTTCACTTGTTGGAGTTCCATAACTGCTGCAATTCTGTTTCATTTTTTTCTTATTCTTTTTATTTTTATCCTCTGAGTGGATGATTTCATATATTCTGTCTTCAACTTCTCTGATTCTTTCCTCTGTTTGGTCAAGTTGCTATTGGACTTTCAATCAAGTTTTTCAGTTCAGGTAATGTATTCTTTATTTCTAGAACTTCTATATGGTTTTTAAAAATTGATTCTATTTCATTGTCAAGTTTCTTGTGCTGCTCCTGAACTGTTTTTCAGTTTTCATTTAATTTTCTTTCTGTATTTTCCTGTGACTCTCTGAATATCATTAAGGGGATTATTTTGAATTATCTATTAGACATTTCATAAGTCTGCTGTTCTTCTGGAGTCATTGCTGGTGCTTTGTTTCCTTTGTTGGTGTCATATTTCTCTGTTCTTTCTTGATCTTTGTGTCTTTATGTGGCTGTGTGGGCGTTTGAGGAAACAGTTACCTCTTCTAGGTTTTATTTTATTTTATTTTATTTTTGTCTTTTGTCTTTTTTCCGTGTCCGGCAACGGATCGCAACCCTCAGTGTTGCCCCCGCACCGGACCGGGGACCGGCAACGGGATCGCAAGCCTCGGTGTTGCTCCCGCGCCTCGCTCAGCCAGTGAACGGGAGCCGGTCTGTATGTGGGATCCGAACCCTCGGGCGGGAGCGCCGCCGCGCTTCCCAAGTTTTTTTGTGTTTTAATGGTTGTAAGTTGACTGGCTGTGGGACGGAGCAATGCTGGGACTGTCTATTTCACCACCTGGTTAAGTCAGTCTCCTGAAATTGATTTTTTTTTAAGTGAAGAAGTTTATTAGGAACGTTTATTCAATTTTTTTAAATATCGCTTTGGTGTCTATTGATATTATCATGTGCTTAGTTACATTTGAAATACTAGATGATGTGATTAATTATAACAGTAATTTTCTAATGCTGAATCACCCTTGCATTCATGTGTTCCTTCATCTATAAAATATTAATTAAGCATCTACTATGTACCAGACAGTGTTCCAGGCTCTAGGGATAGAACAGCAAACAAGACAAACCAAGTCCCTGCTTTCACAGAGCTCACATTCTAATAGTGGAGACAGGCAATGAAGAGAAATAAATACAAAATGTCTATGCAAAAGACAGGAATATATTTGGCATGTCTAAGGAATGGCAAGGAAATCATTGGAATATGGCTGGGAAGCCTTTGGAGAGTTTTAATTGGGGGAATGACAATGTAATTGTGAAAAAGATCAGTCTGGATGCTGTGTCTGCAATGGGTTGGAGAAGGGTCTATTTATCCTTGAGTCAATTTTGGTAATTTATATTTTCTTATAAAACCATCCACGGTATCCCAGATTTTCAAAATTTAATATAGTATTCACAAAATAATATTTTATAATTAAAAAACCCTCTGTATCTGTGCTAGAGATATCCTTTGGCATTCTTGAGTCATGCGTACCTGTATTATCTTCCTTTTTTCCTAATATTATTTGTCATAGTTTAGCCAATTTTATTTCATCTTTTCAAAGACCAGCTCTTTAACTTATTTTTGAACTGTCTTCTACTTGTAAAAACAGCTTGTAATGATGAGAATTAAGAGACGTGGGGCTTTGATACCTAAACTGGGGTGGGGTGGTGTAGTAGAATTAAACATAACACAAGCTACAAACACCAATAAACAAATAAACAGACAACAGGCAAGCACTGAATATATGGGGAGAATCTGCAACAAAACAAAACAAAGGAAAAACAGCAAAAGCAATCTGAGTAATGAGTTAAAGCCAGTGAAAAAAAGTCAATCTAGCAAATAGGAAATAACTTTCTAAAATCTAATCAGTATGTTCCTTGAGATTTGAGAGAATATGCAGATATTTTCCTGCAGGCCAATGTGAAAAATGAAAAATATTAGAGGACAAAAAACTGTTCTTAGAAATATTCAACATGGCAGACAAAATAAAAATGCAAATGAGGTACTGACTAGTAGATTGAGTGCTATTAAAACTGAATTTATTAATTAATAGAACACTGCAAGGAAAGATCACAGAGTGCTGAGCAAAATGACAGAGATGTGAATTAGGAGAGAAGAATAAAATATTAGAATTTCCATGTGGAAAGAGCCCACTTAGTGCTGATCAGGAAAGACAAAACATAACCTCACACTTAAACATATCTCAGGAAATTCCTGAATCACACGGATGAAGAGACCCCTACCTGCTTCCAAAATAAAACAAAATGAAATTTCCACAGGGAAGGAAAATCAGATCAAAGTCAGACTTTTCACCTATAGTATTAAATGCTAGAAAACAGTGGAACCATGTTCATGTATTTCCAAGGGAAAATAATGGCATGCTAAATTCTATATTCACTCAAACCAGTTTTGTGAGTGGAAAATACAGCCATTTTCAGATGTTAAAAAACCCAAAAAGGGGCTGGCGGGTTAGCTCAGTTGGTTAGAGCTTAGTGTCATAACAACAAGGTCAACTGTTTGGATTCCTGTACCGGCCAGCATCAAAAACAACAACAACAAAAAACAGCTCAAATGTACTGAGCTGGGCATCGTCTGTTTACCACCCATCCTCTCTCAGGTCTACTGTTCATCCTTCTGCAACCAGCTGACTGGCTCAGAAGGCTAACTTGTGTGAACTTCATCAGTGTTTCTCCCTTGACCTCTATATGCCAGTTGGATTTAGTCAATGAGATACCCCAGCAGGGGATTGGAGGAAGGACAAAGAATCAAGTCACAGTATTTATTCCCCTGGCTCCATCCCTGAAAAGTCACCCTGAGCTGACTGGTCACTTGGCTGAAGGTCACTGCCCCTCTGAAGACAAGCGACTTTATGCAACTCTATACAGCTGTGTTCTGGGAACTGCTTGCTCCACTAATCCCCTCAGGCCTAGGCGTGGTAACATGTCAGTTGTTACTAAGTCCCAGATTTTTGCACTATATCTTTTCAAATCCCCCGATTTCACTCATTTCACTCCTGTCTTATATGTTTCCTATTGGGACTCTGTCTAATACAATCATTGGTACCAGAAATAGCTCCAGGAAACAAACTCTCAAAATGGGATTCTGGGTTTGGATTAGAAATGTTTTGGAACAGTGCGGGGATAGTCTTCTTGCCAAGATGAAATAGCACATGGGTAACACATGGCATTCAGTACCATTATGATTACTCACATTATCACCGTTCCACAGCTGGGATAAAGTACAAGTGGAAGGCAATGTGGTAGAAGATAAAGTGACTATGGCACTTAGGTGACATGGAAACAGCAGTGATTATAAAGATTGTGGTAGCACTTAGATTTATATTGAGGTTCTAGAAATCATAGGAAAAAGAACCTTGAAACTATGAACATGTAAGTAAGAACACAAGTAGAGCAGCACAAGACTTCTATGGCAGCTTGGAGAGTCCTTATTTCCTCAGGCACAGGGCAGGTGTGACTGAAGGCCTGGCCCAAGGTGTAACTAAGGATTGAAGAGTTGTGATGTCAATGAAATGTTCACCCCTATGTTTCTTGGGCTAAGATGAGGGCACTGGTAGGGAAGGAATGGGACTATGAAAAATGAATGGAGACTTTTGAAAATTCATGGACAGCCAGCCCATCCCTTCTGTCCCTGCATTAAAACCTTTCTAGATCATGCACAGTGGGCAGTAGACTCACAGAGCGAGGCCTCTGCTCACCCCCTCTCACTGCCTCCACTCCCATAATGAGAGTTAGATAGCAACACATAGCCCAGAAGGAAAGGTACAAGCCCTGTTCAGTGAGGAGATAGCCCACAATATAAAAGAATTACAAGGGCCGGCCCGGTGGCACACTGGATAGTGCGCCGCTTGGGAAGCGCGGCGGCGCTCCCGTCCGAGGGTTCGGATCCCGCATACAGTCCGAAGGTTCGGATCCCACATGCAGACCGGTTCCCACTCACTGGCTGGGCGAGGCGTGGGAGCAACACCGAGGGTTGCGATCCCATTGCCGGTCCCCGGTCCGGTACGGGGGCAACACTGAGGGTTGCGATCCGTTGCCGGACATGGAAAAAGACAAAAGACAAAAAAAAAAAATAAATAAATAAAAAAAAAATAAAATAAAAAATAAAAGAATTACAAGACCCTAGCAAAGACTAAATTCATTGGCGTGGATGCATTCACCTAGTTTGCAATGTTTACTATGTTAACTCAAGTCCCTGGGAATAGTGTTAAGAGTCTACAAGGTTGGCTAATCAAAGCCTTGACTTAATTGATTGTATATAATGAGGTTGAAATGCTGGAACTTCCTGGCATACTATACATTGCAGGAGTTCAAAGGCTCCAATTGATGGGTATGTTGGATGTATCTATTATGTGCCGTCTGCTTGGCCATTCACTAACAATACCTACCCCATGACCTGGGATATTGTGCAGGACAGTCTCTCCACCAAGTATGAAGGAATGCATTGAGAGACAATTATAGAAAGCCAGGGTAATGGCGACAGCATAATCCAAATTTCCTAACACATCCACTCCTAAAAAAAAAAAAAAAAAAACAAGAATAAATAAAACCATATAAACCCTATACCTTTAGCATAACTAGAAGGCAGAGAATGTTCAAATTTCAAATTACTTGTAAATAGAAAATAAACAAATCCCAGCAAGCCATCTCTTACGCTACAGCCACAAGCCTTCACAGGGAGCAAGGGCAATCTGAGAAAACCTATGTGGAAAATAGAAGAAGGGAGCTAGCTATAAGCTTAAGAATAATGTAAACAAAAAAATCATAAAAAAGAGAATGTCCACTGTAGGTGGGAAAATAGTGAAAAAGGAAAAAAAAGTGTCCTGGTAAGTCAGAATGTTGATTACAAGGAAGTAACTTAAAAAAAACCCAAAGGGATATCCATATGCAGGAGATTGAAACTAGACCCACACCTCTCACCATATACTAAAAACAACTCAAAATGGATTAAGGATTTAAATATACACCCCGAAACAATAAAACTTATTAAAGAAAACATA
>NW_007732727.1:93928-126113 GCF_000696425.1 Galeopterus variegatus
CACTTATTGGTGGGAGCTAAAGGTGAATGAATTAATTCACACACATACACACACACACACACACACACACACACAAAACAAAACAAAACAAAACAAAAAAACAAAACAAAAAAACCCCCAAAAAACAAAAAAACAAAAAACCGGGAGTGGGGGGAGAGGAAGATATAACAACCACAATTTTTTTTTGAAGTTCTTACAACAAGCAAATGGAGGGGACACGCTTGGGTGGGAGGGGGGAGAGGGAGGAGGGAGGGAGGTTTCGGTGATGGGACATAATAATCAACTACATTGTATATTGACAAAATAAAAATTAAAATAAAAATAAAAACCCAAAGGACTGAGGAGATAGTCTGAAAAGGTTCAAAGGGAAATATGCCCTCAGAAAATGCATGGATATGGGAAAAAGAAACAAGAGGGGGAAATTTAGGACCCCGTAAAGTGAAAGAAAATCAACAGACATGAGATATGTATCCAAGGAAATAAAAACATGCATAAACACAAAAACTTGTACATGAATGTTTATAACAGCATTGTTCATAATAGCCAAAAGGTGGAAGCTACCCCAATGTCCATCAATGAATGAAGTGACAAACAAAAATGGCCTATCCATGCAATGGTATATCATTCAATCATATAAAGGAATGAAGCACTGATACATGCTACAACATGGGTGAACTTTGAAAACACTATGTTAAGTAAAAGATACCAGACACAAAAGGCCACATATTGTAAGTCCATTTATATGAAATATCCAGAATAAACAAATCCATAGATATAGAAAGCAGACTTGTGGTTGCCAGGGGCTGGTAGGAGGAGAGATTGAGGAGTTGATTGCTTAATAGGTACAGAGTTTCTTTTTGGCATGATTACAATGTTCTGGAATCAACTGTGGTAATGATTCCACAACTGTGAAAATACTAACAGCCATTGAATCATACGCTTTAAATGGGTAAATGGTATGGCATGTAAATTATGCTAAAAAAAAGTACTATTTACCTGTCTCCACAACCTTACTGTGAGAGCATAAACCTCTCCAAACCACCAGCCCTGTCCACAGAAGTGCAAATAATCTTCATCCATACAAAACTACCATAAAAAGAAAACAGAAAATGAGACTCGAAACAATTCATCTGGTGAAAACTGCCCCCAATAAACCAATGACAAAGCAGACCAAAAGTGTAACAAAACACTTCATACCAAATTTAATATTTACAAATAAGTATTTGGGGACATAAAACAATCTTTTTTTTAAGAGTCATAGTACATATGCTTTGTTTTTGTTGTTTAAATACCTAGGTTTCAAAAGTCTGTTTTATGTTTTTTTGGTAGCATATCTTTTCTAAATAATTCTCACTTCTCGTTGGAGAAAATATGAGAAACAGTTTGCAAGAACTCATGCAAACATGTTTCTCTAAGGCCATGAACTAGTTCGCTAAGTTGCATTGTTTTATTCAAGTATAAAGCCTTTCCAGAGTAAGAGGGTCTGTAGAGGAAACCAATCACCCTCAGTTCTTGGGCTGGTACACTTGGTAGAACCTCTATCACTCTGAAAGCCAAAAGGTAGAATGTTCATTTGATCATTAGCAAAATGGTCTCTATTTACATCTTTAAAAATCTACTACACGTAAGTTTTCCTGGCATATTCTTTTTGTATGTTTTAAAACAAAAACAACAAAAGCTTAGAATAAGATAAGAATCCTTTTTTCACATAAAGGTCAAATAGACACTTCTTTTTTTTCCTTTTCTTGTCTTTTTTTTTTTTTTCCTTTTTGTCTTTTTTCGTGTCTGGCAACGGATCGCAACCCTCGGTGTCACGCCCGTACCGGGGACCGGCAACGGGATCACAACCCTCGGTGTTGCGCCCGCACCGCACTCAGCCAGCGAGCGGGAACCGGTCTCCACATGGGATCCGAACCCTCAGTGGGAGCGCCGCCGCGCTCCCAAGCGGCGCACTCTCCAGTGCGCCACCGGGTTGGCCGAAATAGACACTTCTTGACATCATGTCCTTTAGACAATGGCATACTTTTCATATAAAAGGTCTCTTATCCTATAAAAGTCTTGACAAAGGCAGCCTTCTAATCCGACGTTCCAGTTTCCATTCTAAAGACTGCTACTTGATTGATGCACATAAGTGCACCTCCTACAAATTCAGCTTGAATCCCCTCCCGTGAAAGAACTTGCTTGAAGTCTGATAGTCTTGATCTGTTCATAAAAACTGACTGATGTCCAGGAACCTCATGAGGTGGCAAGGGTACCAAAGTACGGATGATCTCACTTCCCTTACCTGCTTCTTTCTCATCATCGCCAAACAAGAGTTTTCATGGCCTTTTGTTGCGCTATAACACTAGAATCTGAAGGAGTGTCCACTTGCATTTATGTGTTATCTTTCAGGCTTTAGTTGTCCTTCTAAAATGACCCTTGTGTCTACTTTGGAAACTCTCATGTCTAAGACACCATCTGCCCAAGCTAATTCAAAATATTCTGCCTTACAAAACTGAAGGGAGCTGACAAGTGAGTATTAATCTCACCTGGTAGGTATGTGTTTCATTAGTGGCATCGACTATTTCATGTAACTTTGGCATGTACATTTTACCATCTTTCCCTCAAAACACGCAGCAGCACTCTGCCAGATCTTGACTGGCCTCTGGTGGGCCATGGACAACGATCAACTATTGTGGTTTTATCTGTTTAATGATTTTTTTTAACGGAATCCCCATCAGAGCATCCTTCATAGTCTATGTAAGTAACTTTGGCTTTTATTTCAATAGATTCTGTTGTAGAAATACACTTAGGAGGAACATCAGATAAATCCTGATCTTAAATGGTTCATCCGCATTTGTCAAACCAGATTCTAATTTGCTTTTTTCTTCTTCAGTAGCTTGAAGTTCTGGCCCTAAGAAATCCTCTGGTTTGATAATCGCTCCATATTTGTCCCATTTCTTTCTTCTGGGGCAGGAAACACGGATAAGACCTTTTTTGCCTGTTTGAAGAAACGTTCTTTACAACTACCTTCACTTTCCATCATCAGGTCATGCTTTGTCTTATGATCTGATGGCTGATCAATATCTTCCTCAACATTGCTCTCATCACTGGCATATGTACCTGCCTCTTTTGACTGATCAAGGTTTTTTAGTAGCTTCTTTCTTTCGTTTCTCTTTTTCCAAGTATTCCTCAAGTTCTTTTTCTTCAAGCTTCACACATTTCCTCAACTCTATTTCTGCAATTAGTTTTTCAGAAGAATTATCAATTAAGAAATGTGCTAAAGTCCCAGGAGTAGTTCTGTAAATTAGAATGATTGAGTTTTTAGGGTCCTGACACCACTGAATAAAGAGATCCCCTGAAAGCCCACATTCCAGGTCAGGTTGGCTGGCAAGCACAACTTTGAGGCTAGGTACTCAAGCCAAGTCAGAAAGACCATGACAAAAAGAGAGATGGCAAAACGGAAATAGATTATTTCTTTTGTCTTCAAAACATCTCATCCATTTATCATTCATCCATTCTACCAGGGACTTAGAAAACTCCACCACATTATAACTGACATTATTTAGGAGTGCAAGTGAGTAAACACCCAATCTTGCATCTTTATTTATGCAAATCTGATCAAGGAGTTGAGTAAGTTTCAAAACTCTGCCTGCAGTGTCCATTGATATTAATACATTTCCATCGCCTCAAAGTGTTTCCAGGACATTTGTCAGAAATTGCTCATTTCTCTGTTTTCTTCTAGGTTGTACATGTGTAGCGTTAAATGAATCCTGTTAAGCAGGGAGGGTCTATTTAGCATTTCCATGGAACATCCATTTAAGTGGATCTCCCTCTTGTGGTTGAAATCAACTGCATAAACAATTTTTTCTCCATCTTTGCCTATTTTCCATATTGTTCCACCTCGCATATGACCAGTTGGAGGAGCTGTGATGGACCAGCCATGTCCTTTGCCTTTCAGATTCACAATCTGAGAGAATTTTAGCTGCTGTATTTTATGTAAGGCTGCATCCACATAATCTAATGTAAAGAGTGTGTGTAAAATATTCTGTATTGTGTCAAGACTGATCAAGATTATACATGAACATATGTCCCATTTTATAAACAGGAATAGTTGAATAGATAGCACAGTTCAGACCCAACTTTCCAACAGCATATGGGAGGGCACCAAGATGAAGAGGATTGGGGTGGGACAACAGCACTACATCAATTTGATGAACATGCTTCCTCAGGGAATCCATAATATCCATAATATCCAGTCACAGTCCAGTAAAAGTCTAAACTCATTGACTTGGAGAAGATAGCAAAGAGCAGACTCTTCTTGGATCCCAGAGAGGGTAGTTAATTTGATAATAGATGTCATTTATTTTGGTCCGGTAACAATCAATATCTCAGCCATATATATGAAACACCATGAATTCAGAGGAAAAATTATTCATAAATCTGAATGACTGCCAATTTCCTCTCATCTAGTTTTCCTGTTCCCAGCTGATCCTCCATACAGCTGTCCGAGAGATCATCCTCATCAGGCCTCTCCTGATGCTGTCCACTGCACTTCCCAACTCCTAGTCAAATCCAGGTTCAAGAGGGAGAAAAGATGCTGTTCGTTCAGCAGCACCTGTGACGACCAGACAGCAGAAGCCCCTCAGTGGCAGCTGCCATTAAAAAAAAACAAAAACAAAAAAAACCTTGAACAAGATACTCAAAAGCAAAGAACAGAAATGGGAAAAAACCCAGGAAGATATGAAATGAGAATTGATTATACACAAAAAAGATAAAAGCTTATTACATATAAGACTAAATTATAAGGTGCCCAAAGAAGGTACCCATAGTAAAAGTAATTGAAAAAAACAGGAAAAAAAGTAATGAAAATGAGATAAAGGAGACTTCCAGCTTCCAGTTTTACATGTAAGCACCTTAGAAGTTGCCACTCCATTCTAACAACAAGTAAAAAGCCGAACAAACTGAAATATCAACAATCTTCTCAGATCCATCAGAGAAGTGAAGTCACAGGCCAAATCACTGCCTCCAAATTGAAAAGACAGACAGGTGGATACAGAGAATCACAACATAAACCTTTTTGGAACCAGTGCCAGGGTAGGAAAGCCTGGAATGTGACAGATTGCTTGAGGCTAGGTGTGACAAATCTGAGAGTTAAAATCTTTAGGGGGGGGCGGTGCAGTCAAGGGAGGCCCCCCTGCACTTTTTGAAAGTTTTACCTTCAGGAGCTCTACCAGGCTCACACAGTGAAGATCAGAGAAAAATCCCTCGTGCTTCATGCAGTGGGTGGGGAAAAGGACGCATCTTAAAATATGTCCAGAGCACTGTTTTTTTTTTGTTTAATTGAATCATAATTGACTCTACATATTTTTGGGATTCAATGTAGACATGTTGATCAAATCAATATTACTAGTATGTATATTGTTACCAATCATATTCTTTATGCCCCTTGTCCAATCTCTTCTCATCCCTCTCCCCCTCTCTCCCCCTCTAATTTCCCTAGATTTCTTCTTTCCCTCTGAAAGAGTAATGGTTACTCTGTTGTTTTGTTGCCTAGATGATCTGTCCAATTTTGAGAGGTGTGTTTAGGTCCCCCAATATTATCATAGAGCACATGCTTCTTCTGTCACTCTGGAATGGGCTTTGTGAAGAGAGACATCCTCTTCTTTTCTTTGGTCTCTGCTGGTGACTCTCCTTGTGTCAATGCACTCCAGTGGCTGGTGGACCATCTGTGTGGTGGTTGTGACGTCTAGCCACTTTCATGGCAGTTGTGGTTACTGTGGTGGGCCACCCACATGGATGTAATGTTTCTGGCATGCTCCTGGGTGCTGGTAGTGTGCC
Organism: Galeopterus variegatus; assembly: GCF_000696425.1. Classification (NCBI taxonomy): domain Eukaryota; kingdom Metazoa; phylum Chordata; class Mammalia; order Dermoptera; family Cynocephalidae; genus Galeopterus; species Galeopterus variegatus. The sequence continues at coordinate 99,749 of NW_007732727.1, forward strand.
TGGTTGTGGGTGGGGAGTCCAGTCCCCGACTCGATGCCCTGGGCCCCCAGGTGGGGCCCCAAGGCACAGGTGGTGTGCCAGGGTGTGGGCAGGGGGTTTCAGTTCCCAGATGCATGCCCCAGGCCCTCGGGTGGGGCTCCAAGGCACTGGAAGTGTGCCTGTGTGTGGGCAGGGGGCTGGATCCTCAGATCCATGCCCTGGGCCCCCTGGTGGTTCCCCAAGTTGCTGGTGGTGTGCCTGGATGTGGGATTGGGGTCTGGTCCCCAGCTTCCAGCCTCAGGTTCCTAGGCAGACCTTGAGGTGCTGGCAGTGTGCCCGGTTGTGTGCAGGAGGGTCTGGTCCACAGCTCCATGCCTTGGGCCCCTGGGTGGGGTCTCAAGGAGCTGGCAGTGTGCCTGGTTGTGGGCAGGGGCTTGGGTCCCCAGTTCCATGTCTCAGGTCCCCTGCTGGGCTCTGAGGTGCTGGTGGTGTGCCTGGGCCAGAACTAATTTTTTGTCCTTTGCTTACTTCTAAAACAGGGGAACTTCCTGTGGGAACCAGTACTTGAGCTTTATGGTTGGGCTAAATGCTGCCTTGCTGCTATTCCCTAGGAAAGGCTTTTTGTGCAGCTCAGGGTTTAATGGTTGACCTTAGAGGTACTTCTGGCTCTCCAGAGACCTGATGCACCTGGGTTGTGCAGTAACTCTGATCTGGGCCTGAGTTTTTCCATCAAACTGCACCCCATGCAATACTGGTATCCTGACCAGTCTCCTCTGAGTGGTCCTGCAAAGATTTGGGGGTGGATCGGCTCTCCTTGCTGTGTCCCAGTGTTCTCCTGGTGGGCCCATCTCTCCTACCACCTGTGCTCCAAGCACTTCCCATGTGATGGGCCGTGTGCCCATCCCTTGCAATGACTCACCGGCTTCTGAATGGCTCCCCTTTTTCAGTTGTTCTGGCTCCTCACTCCTGCGTGGGTCCACAGGAACCCTATTAGTGGTCTTGCTGTCCTGGAGGCAACCAAGGCCCTCTTTTCCCCTACAGCCTCCAAGCAACTCCATCTGAAGGGCACAGCTGTAGCTTCTGCAGGGTCCTGCTCCATGTGCTCAGCAGCTCCAAAATGCTCTGAGCAGTTTTTTTTCTTTCTCTCGTCATGGCTTCTCCCACCTTCATGAACTCTGTAGGTCTCTCCTCTTCCCCTGAGCTCCAGAGGCCCCAGCTTGGCTGATGTTACATTTTTATAGTTGTAAACTGGTTGATTTGTGGGAGAGAGTGATGCTGGGGACCGCCTATTCCACCATCTTGACCAGAACCTAGCACTCTGTTCTTAACAAGGACTGCCCTCAGGAGAAACTATGTTACCAGAGCCGAATCTGCTGGGATTTTATCAGAGCCTAACCAGTCTGGGAGAAGGGGAAGGAAAATACCCAACTCCAGCCCACTCTAGCCATCCTGTCCCACCTAAGGGGGGCAAAATCTGGGAAGCACTTGTGAAGGTAGTAATCCAGGGGCACAGGCTCACTGAAAGACTGAGACCTAATGAAAAGACTATAGAACACTTCCCCTCCCCCCCACATCATCACCAAATCACTAAGGGCCTATTTAGAGCAGTTTCTTTCCCCCAGTACATTGTGTCTAGCTGTCAATAAAAACATTTCAAGGCAAAAAACACAGTTTAAAAAGACAAAACGAGAATCAGACCCAGATTCAGATGTGGGAGGAATGTTGGAATTATCAGACCAGGAATTTAAAACAACTATGATTAAAATTCTTGGGCCGGCCCGGTGGCGCACTCGGTAGAGTGCGGTGCTTGGGAGCGTGGCGGCGCTCCCACTGAGGGTTCGGATCCCATATAGAGACCGGTCGGCTCACTGGTTGAGCGCGGTGCGGGCGTGACACCGAGGGTTGTGATCCCGTTGCTGGTCGCGGTGCGGGCGCGACACCGAGGGTTGCGATCCTGTTACCGGTCACGAAAAAAGACAAAAAAGGAAAAAAAAAAAATTCTAAGGACTCTAATGGAAAAAGTAGACAACATGCAAGAATAGATGGACAGTGCAAGCAGAGAGATAGAAATTTAGCAAGAATCAAAAACATGCTAGAGATCACAAACACTGTAACAGAAATGAAGCATGCTTTTGATGGGCTCATTAGTAGACTGAACATGGCTGAGGAAATGAAATAAAGTGAGCAAAAAGAGCCAGAAAGAGGAAGACAAGCAAATAATAATTAGAGTCCCTGAAGAAGATAAACAAAACAACAGAATAAAAATAATATGTCAAAGTATAATCCGAGAAAAACCTCCAGAAGTGAAAGAATGTCTTAATCTACATATGGGAGCAAATCTACACATCCCATGGAATCAGTTATCTAGCTACTGATCTGGCAAATACTTTATGTCCCATCAGTATGAGAAAGTACAACAATTTACATACCCAGCAGTGGTTATTAACACAGGTTTTAGGAGAAAATATGACTAGATTTACATCACCCATGACAACCTAAAGCTGATGTGACTCTCTGTGTTCCCTATGTTGGGGACAAGCTTTTCATCTGAAGGAACACTAAGAGTCGATTCTGAAGGGCATAGGGTGGCCTGTGCCATATCTCTTCTATCTGCCCCTCCAGATCCACTCTCCATGCTCCTGCACACTGCTCTCTGTCTCATCAGGAGGCTGACCTAGATGGACCACATGATCAGTTCAGACTGTTGCCCTCTGGATTTCTGCTGTATTTTTTTTCCAATGGGGAGCCTTGGCAGGAGATTGGAGAAAGAGAGGAGAATGAAGTTACAGTATTTATTCCCCTGACTCCCTTCCTGCATGATTGCTTAGATCTGGCCATGTTGCTTGACTTCAAGATTCTATCCCTCACAAAGCAGTTGACTTCAGGATTCTTTCCCTTTGGGTTCTGGAAACTGGGATAACCTCATCTAAGGGCAATAACTGCTCAGTTGTTACTAAACCCCAGGTTATTATGGTATCTTTTATTATTTTATTTTATTTTATTTTATTTTTTTGTCCTTTTTGAGACCGGCCGCACCGCGCTCAGCCAGTGAGCGCCGTGAGCGCACCAGTCATCTCTATATAGGATCCGAACTCCCGAGTGCGCCACGGGCTCGGCCCATTATGGTATCTTTTATAGTTCCACTCTACCCTCACTTTGTAAGCAAACATTCCTTGAAATATCCTATTTTAAGTGTGGCATCTGCTTCCTGTTGGGATCCTGACTGATGACAGGATGCTGTGTATACATCCTGTTGAAAAAAAAAGGGTCCTAAAGGAAGTATTTCAACCAATGGGGAAAAAAAAAAAGACTCAAGAAATGGGGACATATGGCATATGAGAATAAGTAGGTTGAGTAATAAACCAATAACATTGGTAGTTAGGCATAAATAATTACTGGTAATGTAGTAATGAAGTTTAAGGTTCTTAATAATAAAGAATTCTTAGGGACTTTCACTTCTGGTATCTGAATGACTGTGAGCTCTGAGATAGCCCCCAGCTCCTCAACAACCAGGCCCCGTAGACAGTACATAGTCTTTGAGGCATCTCTGGTTTTATAAAATGGAGAAAAGGTATACAGGGACTGCCCTTCCACACCCCACCCCCCAAAAACCTAACAAACAAAAGTTGTGCCCCAAACAGCCTGGGTCCAGGCAGCGATATACAGAAATGAAGGCTTCAGCAGCAAGGCACCAGTGTGAAAGCACTCAGGAGTTGGGGTTGGCACAACTGGGAGGCAAGGACACAGAGCTATGGGCTGAGGTGGAGCTGGAGGGAGTCAGAGCATCAGGAAGCCAAAATAGAAGGAAGCCTGCATGGACCCGTGGGGTAGTCAGGAGAGTCAGGTTGGCCCTGAGTCTGGGTTCCTATACAACACTGCTAAGATAATGAATGTTGGAACAGCAGTGAGATAGCAAAGATAAACCTTATATTCCCTCTCTGAGCCAAAATCCTTAGGTGTGGGGTAAAATGGTACTGAGTGAAGGGTGGCCATGGCTACCGGTACAAATAATAGCAAATGCTCTCTGGAGGAAAGCTCCCTCAAGTTAAGACCATAGGACTCACACAGATTAAAATCAACCAGTGAGCTTGAAAATCAAGACAAGATTACGAAATGCACCAGAAGCCAGGAAACCATGAGTTAGCAGAAACAAAACTAAACAAAACAAATTTAGACCCACAAAAGGTACAGAAGTTAACCTATCAAATATAGAATATAGAAGTGCTAAGTGTGTCGTGATTTAAAGAAATAAAGAACTCAGTTTTAAAGATGAACATTCAGGTCTGGCCTGTGGCTCACTCGGGAGAGTGCGGTGCTGATAACACCAAGGCCACGGGTTCGGACCCCATATAGGGATGGCCGGTTCGCTCGCTGGCTGAGCCCCCCCCTGACAACACCAAGTCAAGGGTTAAGATCCCCTTACCCGTCATCTTTTTAAAAAAAAAATAATAATGAAAAAAAAAAACTAAAGATGAACATTCAGGTCTGGCCTGTGGCTCACTCGGGAGAGTGCGGTGCTGATAACACCAAGGCCACGGGTTCGGACCCCATATAGGGATGGCCGGTTCGCTCGCTGGCTGAGCGTGGTGCTGACAACACCAAGTCAAGGGTTAAGATCCCCTTACCCGTCATCTTTTTAAAAAAAAAATAATAATAAAAAAAAAAAAATAAAGATGAACATTCAACAAGAAACTAAGACTAATAAATAAGCATATTTAAAAAAAATAGAAGTTCTGGATATGAAAAATATAGTTATTAAAAATTTTAAAAAATGCATGGATGGGTTAACTAGCAAATTATACAAAGTTAAAGAGATAGTTTAAATGGATGATTTAATCAAACTATTTCCCCAGAATATAGAAAAGGGAAAAAGGAAATGGAAGAACGTGAGAGATATAACACATCTAATTGGATTTCATAGAGGAGCAAATAGAGAATGGGAGAGAGGTAATACATAATGAGATAATATCTGTGATATATGAGGACTAATGAAAAATACATTCACATATCTTTGAAGAACACATTTTATAAAGAATAATTATTAGGAGTGATGTCATCAAGATGGCAGAAAAGACTATTCCCAGCTTTGCTCCTCCCCACAAATAATCAATTTACATTTATTAAAAAGCAAAGACTGCCAATCTGGGACCACTGGAGCTGGGGGAAGAGAAGGAGCGGCCTGCAGAGTTTGTGAAGGTGTGAGAGGCCATGGCAAGAGGGTGTAGAGACGGCACCAATCATGCTGAGCCCTGACCACTTCCGAGCCAGCCTGGTCCAGGTCAGGGAGTGGCTACAGCACACAGATTGAAGCTGGAAAAAGCCACAGTAGCATCCTTCATGTAAACCTGTTTGGAATCTTCAGGGGACAGTAGGGCTTTGGAGAGGACTATACCAGCCCACAGGCCAAAAAAACCACTGCCAAGGTTTCCCTAAGCCTGCATAGGAGCAAGTGGCCACAGGCAACAGGAGAAAGGAGGTGCTCAGTTGCTGGTGAGTTATCGTGAGGGATGCGTACATAGCTTGCCCCACAGGACATGGTTGGAGTACAGGAGAAAGGCTGACCTGCTAGGAAATCATTAGGTGCAACTCAGTGAAAATTGGTCATGGAGATAAAACTGCACGGGGTGCAATCTGCAGGAAAGACTCAATCCCAGGCCAGAATTTCCACACAGCCCAGAACCAGAAGTGATTAATGTCAAAAATTAAAATCCTATCCACATAAAAAGCCTTCCCCAGAGAATCAGCAGCAAAAGAGCAATTTAGCTCAAGCACAGAGCTCAAGATCTGGTCCCCACAGGAAGTTTCTCCTGTTCAGGGATTAACCACAGGACAGCACATTAGTTCTATTGCAGAGTCTAGGTGGTGGTGGTGGTAGCTATTAATCCACCACAGAATGAAAAAAAAAACAAACCCAAAAACCACACACCAGAGACAAAGCTCTGATGTTAACCAGTAAAGGTCTAACACAACCAAACACCTATAAAACCTAGAAGAGGTAGCTGTTTCCTCAAATGACCAGGCAGCAATGTAAAGACACAGATATCAAGAAAGAACAGAGAAATATGACACCAGCAAAGGAAAAAGAGAAAGCACCAGAAATGGACCCAGAGGGACACAGATCTACGAAGTGTCTGACAAAGAATTCAGAATAATTCTCTTAAGGATGTTCAGGAAGACACAAGAAAGTGCAGATAAAAAATTAAATGATATCTGGAAAACAATTCAGGAGCAGAACAAAAAACTTGACAAAGAATGCGAATGAATTATAAAAAATAGAAATTCTAGAAATAAAGAACACATTATCTGAAATGAAAAACTTGATAGAAAGCTCCAATATCAGACTTAATCAAACAGAGGAAAGAATCAGTGAGCTTGAAGATAAAACACATGAAATTATCCAATCAGAGGAGCAAAAAGAAAAAAGAATAAGAAAAAATGAAACAGAAATACAGCATATATGGGACTCCCTCAAGTGAAATAACCCCTCCATAATTGGCATACCCAAAAGAGAAGAAAAAGGGAGGTTTAGAAAGAGTATTCAAGGAAATAAAGACTGAAAATTTCCCAAGTATGAGAAAGAGGACAGCATCCAGATAGCGGAAGCTCAGAGGGTGCTGATCAAATTCGACCCAAAGAGGAACAGCCCAAGGCACATCATGATCAAATTATTATAAGACAAAGACAAAGAAAGAATACTGAAAGCAGCAAGAGAAAAGAAACACGTAACAGTCAACAGAGCCCCAATATGGCTTTCAGTGGATTTCTCAGTAGAAACTCTACAGGCCAGAAGAGAATGGGATGATATATTCAGAGGGCTGAAGGAAAAAGAGCTGTTGGCCAAGAATTCTTTATCCAGAAAAAATAACCTTTAAATACGAAGGAGAAATAAAGTCTTTCCCAGAAAAACAAAAGCTAAGGAAATTCATCAACACTAGACCTGCCTTACAAGAAATGGTAAAGGGAGATCTTCAGTCTGAAAGAAGATGATGCTAAAGAGCAGCAAGAAAACATTTTAAGGTGTATAACTCACCAGTAAAGTAAGTTCACAGAGAACCTCAGAATACTCCAATGTCCTAAGGGTGGTAACAAACCACTTACATCCTTAGTATGAAGACTAAATGACAAACCTAACAAGACAGTAACATATACAACAAGCACATAAAAGCTGGGTGATATTAAAAGATGTAACTTGGAATAGCAAAATATCAAAAATGGTGGTGGGGGCGGGGAGAATGATGCCAAAGCTTAGAGTTGACTTTTTTCTTTTTTCTTAGATATCAAAGTTAAATTGCTATTAGTCTAAAATAATTTGTTATAACTATAACATGTTTTTGTAAGCCTCATGGTAACCATAACACAAAAACTTATGAGATACACTAAAAATCAATGGTAAGAAAGCAAAATGTAAAGCTAGAAAAAACCACTCAACCACAAAGGAAGACAGTAAGACCAGAAAAAAGGAAAAAAGGATCTACAAAACAACCAGAAACAATAGCAAAATGGCAGTAAGAAGTCCTTATATATCAATAATAACCATAATGTAAATGAATAAATGAATAAAATTCATTAATTTTAATGAATAAATTAAAAGACATAGAGTGGATGAATGGATTTTAAAACAAGAACCAATAATATGCTGCCTACAAGAAACTGACAATTTATAAAGACACACACTGACTGAAACTGAAGGGATGGAAAAAGATATTTCGTGCAAATGGAAATGAAAAAAGAGCAGGAGTAGCTATACTTATATGAGATAAAAAAGACTTTAAGCCAAGGAAAGTAAAAAATAATAAATCATTATATAATGATAAAAGGATCAGGTCAACAAGAAGATGTAACAATTCTAAATATATATACTCCCAACTCCAGAGCACCCAGTTATATAATGCAATTACTACTGTACCTAATGGAATAGATAGACTCCAATACAATAATACTTGAGGACTTTAGTATCTCTCTTTCAGCAAAGGACTGATCATCCAGACAGAAAATTAACCAGGAAACACCGGAATTAATTTCTACTATAGGCCAATTTGACTTAATGGATACTTCTAGAACATTTCATCCAGCAGCAGCCAGAATACACATTCTTCTCAGCAGCACACGGAACATTCTCTAGAATAGACCATATGTTAGGACAGAAAACAAGTCTCAAAAAATTTCATACCATCAAAATCATATCAACTACCTTGTCCAACCACAATGGAATAAAACTAGAAATCAACAACAAAGGGACACTAGAAACCATATGAATACGTGGAAATTAAACAATATCCTCCTAAATAACGAATGGATCAAAGAAGAAATCAAAAAGGAAGTTAAAAAATTCATGGAGACAAATGAAGATGAAATCACAACATACCAGAGCCTATGAGATACAGCAAAAGCAATTCTAAGAGGGAAGTTTATAACAATAAATGCCTATATCAAAAAAGAAAGATGGCAAGTAAACAATCTAATGTTATACCTCAAGGAGCTAGAAAAACAAGAACAAACCAAACCCAAAATCAGTAGAAGGAGAGAAATAACAAAGATCAGAGCAGAAATAAATAATTAGAAATAAAAAAAACAATACAAAAGATTGGTGAAACAAAGAGTTTTTCAAAAAGATAAAAAAAAGTTGACAAACCTTTATCTGGATTAATGAAGAAAAAAATAAGACTCAAATAAGTAAAATTAGAAATGAAAAAAGAGACCTTACAACTGATACAACAGAAATACAAAGGATCATAAGAGACTGTTATGAACAACTATGCACAAACAAACTGGAAAACTTAGAAGAAATGGATAAATTCCTGGACACATACAACATACCAAGGTTGAATTATGAAGAATGAGAAAACCTAAACAGACAAATAACAAGTAATGAGATTGAAGCAGTAATAAAGTCTCCCAACAAAGAAAATGCTAGGACCATATGGCTTCATTGCCAAATTCTACCAAACATTTAAAGAAGAACTAATACCAATTCTTCTCAAACTCTTCCAAATAATTGAAGAGGAGAAAATGCTTCCAAACTCATTCTTCAAGGCCAGTATTACCCTCACACAAAAACAGGAAAAAGACATAACAAAAAAAAGAAAACTACAGACCAATATCCGTAATGAACACAGACACACAGATTCTCAACAAAATACTAGCAAACAGAATCCAACAACACATTAAAAAGATCATACACCATGATCAAGTGGAATTCGTTCCAGAGATGCAAGGATTGTTCAACATATGCAAATGTATAAATGTAATACATCAACAGAATTAAGGGAAAAACCATATGGTCATTCCAATAGATGCAGAAAAAGCATTTGATAAAATCCAATACACCCTCATGATAAAAGCACTCAACAAACTACATATAGAAAGAATATACCTCAACACAATAAAGGCTGTATACCACAAACCCACAGCTAATACCATACTGAATGGACAAAAATTGGAGGCTTTTTCTCTAATATCTGGAGCAAGATAAGGATGCTCACTTTCCCACTCTTACTCAGCCTAGTACTGGAAGTTCTAGCCAGTGCAATAAGGCAAGAGAAAGCAGTAAAGGGCATTCCAATTAGAAAGAGGAAGTCAAACTATCCGTATTTGCAGATGACATGATCCTGTACATAGAAAACCCTAAGAACTCTACCAAAAAATTACTAGAACTAATAAATAAATTCAGTGTAGTGTCAGGATACAAAATCTACACACAAAAATCAATAGCCTTCCTATACACCAATAACACAATAACTGAAGAACAAATCAAGAAAGAAATCCATTCGCAATAGCTATTAAACAAACGAACAACTTAGGAGTAAATTGAACTAAGGAGGTGAAAAACCTCTAGAATGAAAAGTATAAAACATTGGTGGAAAAAAGTTGAAGAGGACACAAACAAATGGAAAGCTATCCCATGTTCATGAGTCAGAAGAATTAACATCACCAAATGTCCATATTACCCAAAACAATCTACACATTCAATGCAATCCTTATCAAAATACTAATGATATGCTTCACAGAAATAGAATAAACAATCTTAAAATTTGTATGGAACCACAAAAGTCCCCATATAGCTAAAGCAATCTTGAACAAAAAGAACATAGTTGGAGGCATCACACTTCCTAACTTCAAAATATACTATAGAGCTATAGTATCCAAAACAGCATGGCACTAGCATAAAAATAGACATATAGACCCATGCAACAGAATAGAGAGCCCAGAAATAAACCTACACATCTGCAGCCAACTGATTTTTGACAAAGGTGCCAAAAATATACAGTGGGGAAAGGACAGCCTCTTCAATAAATGGTACAGGGAAAACTGTATATCTACATGCAGAAGATTGAAACTAGATCCCTGTCTCTCACCATATACAAAAATCAACTAAAAATGGATCAAATTTAAGACCCCAAACTGTGAAACTACTAGAAAAAAACACAGGGGAAAGGTTACACAAAATGGCAGTGGGCAGCACCTTTGTGAATGAGACCACAAAGGCACAGGCAATTAAAGCAAAACATATAAATGAGACCACATCAAACTAAAAAGCTTCTACACAACAAAATGAAGAGACAACTTACAGAATGAGAGAAAGTGTTTGCCAATGACTCATCAGATAAGGGGCTAATATCCAGAATATATAAGGAGCTCAAACAACTCAACAGCAAAAAGCCGAATAACCTAGTTAAGAAATGGGAAAGGACCTGAATAGATATTTCTCAAAAGAAGACATACAAATGGCCAACAAGCACATGAAAAAATGCTCAAAACCACTAATCATAAGGGAAATGAAAATTAAAACTACAACGAGATATCATCTCACCCCAGTTAGACCGGCTATTATTAACAAGACAGACAATAACAAATGCTGGTGAGGATGCACAGAAAAGGTGGGACATTGTTGGTGGGAATGTACATTGGTATAGCCACTGTGGAAAACAGTTTGGAGGTTCCTCAGAGAACTAAAAATAGTTCTGCCTTATGACTCAACTATCCCACTACTGGGTAGATACCCAAAGGAAATGAAATCAATATATTGAAGAGACATCTGCACTCCCATGTTCATTGCAACACTATTCACAATAACCAAGAGATGGAATCAATCTAAATGCCCATCGATGGATGAATGGATAAAAACACTGTGGTTTGGGCCGGCCCGGTGGCACACTGCTACAGTGTGCCACTTGGGAGCGCAGTGGCGCTCCCGCCAAGGGTTCGGATCCCACATACAGACCGGCGGCCCACTGGCTGAGCGAGGTGCGGGTGCAACACCGAGGTTTGCGATCCCGTTGCCGGTCCCGGTCTGGTACGGGCGCGACACTGAGGTAGAAAGAAATGACATCCCATCACTTGCAGCAATGTGGAACTGGAAACCACCATGTTAAGTGAAGCAAGCAAGGCACAGAAAGACAAATACTGCATGATCTCACTCATATGTGGAATGTTAAAAAAAAAGTGGTTCTCATAGATGTAGAGAGTAAAATAATAGTTACTAGAGGCTGAGAGGGTACGGGGCTAAGTGGTGGATTAATGGATACAAATCTACTCTACCTACTCTAAGTGAATCGGTGCATAGTATATGCATGTATTCAAACAACACACTGTACCCCACAAGTGTGCAAAAATAAACATTAAAAAATTCAATTTCAAATGAATCACCCAAATCTTAGCTAATTGTGAAACCCTACAGGCATTCTCATTAAACTCAGGACAGAACATGAAGATCTTCATCCTATGAGTGAGTACATAGCACAAACATATCTTTTTCTTCTTGTACTTTTACTGGGACTTACTAAGCACTAGATACTGCTCTAAGTTCCTCACACATGCCATTTAACTAATCTTTATGCCAGTCCAATGAGGGCAGATGTATCCTCTGCTTAGTCAATGAAATGGTGGCTCGGCAAAATGAATCCCTTTCCCAAAGTCATTCTGCAAGTCGGGGAGGCAGTTAGAATGCAAAGCCAGGGCTGGCAGAGGATGAGGGCTTGGCTCAACTGCACCCCAGAGTAAGAATGAGCCTCAGAAGGATGAACTCCAAATGGCCCACAGCCATGAAAAAATAATTCATTCTCACTAATTAACAAAGAAATGCAACAAAAGCAATAATGCCTATGAAATGGCAAGTACTGTTTAAAAGGTAGAACAACCACTAGTTGTGAGGGTACAAATTGTGGGCACTGTCTTTCCACACAGCAGAGTGAAAAAGGTTCAGTCCTTCTGGAAGGTAATTGTCAGCTCATAGCTTAAGCCCTGCAACTGTTCACTTGCTTTGACCCAGCAATTCTGCTTCTAGTAATTTATCCTTATGGAATTATTCAGGATGTGGGCAAAGATTTAGTTACAAAGATATTCAGTGCAGAATGATTTTATAAAATAGCTTGTACAGTATGAATTCCATATATACAGAGAGAGAGAGAGAGAGAGAGAGAGAGAGGAGAGAAATATACCAAACTACTAACAGTGATTTTCTTTGGATAATCAAATTCATGTGAATTTTTATTTCCTTCTGAACACTTTGCTCTATTTTCTGAAGGTTTAGTATTATCATACATTACCATTATAATTAGAGAACACAATAAGCTTGTTTTCATTTTGGAAAAAAGGTGGGTGCTTTCTTCTCTCATGCCTGGCATTCGAGGTGGGATCACCTGCATTTCATTCAACAACAGATCCTGTACCAGGGGTGGGGATACAGCAGTGAATGACAGACCCCGAGCCCCTGCTCTCAACATGTCTTTTATATTTACCCACATTTTACTGTTTCTGATGCTCATCATTTCTTTGTGAAGGTCGGTTTCCATCTGGTGTCGTTTTCTTTCTGCCTGAAGAGCTACCTGTAACATTTCTTATACTGAAATTCTGTTGGTGGCAAATTGTCTCAGCTTTTTATTTTATATGAAAATGTCTTTATTTTACATTCATTCTAAGGATTTTTTCACTAGATACAGAATTCTAAGTTGGTCATTTTTTTTCTTTCAGCAAGTTAAAGAAGATTTTTCATGTTTTTCTGATTTGCATTGTTTCTAATGAGAAATCAGTAGTAATTTCATCTTTGCTCCTATTCATGTAATGTGTCATTTTTTTCTGGTGCTTTTAAGATTTACCTTTTATCATTGATTTTCAGCTCTTTGATTATATGCCTTGGTGTGACTCAATTTTTTTATTTTGCTTAGCATTTGTTGAGATCCATGCCTGTCTAGGTGCAACCAGGGCAAAGACCAAAATGATTTGGTCTCTAATTTATTTGGAATAAAGACCAGCAACCTATTTGGGGAGAAAAGTGCTTACAACTAGCAGCCTTAAATGTCATTTAGACATAGGATCTGTAAATTTTAAACAACAACTACATGATCTTTAAAGTTCGAATACAAGAATCTCAAACATTTGGTCACAAAGGTAGTTTTTGCATCTATTTGATCCTGTAACACGGGTAAATGTAACGTACATCTTAACGTGCACTTGGTCTTCAAGCTAATCATACTCGATGTCATGTAAAAGGTTGGCAAATCACACTTTGTGTTTCATAGCTAATATAAAATAAGAGTATACACCACTTTTTAAAATGGGAAAAGTCTAAATTTGGCTTTCTATTTATTATGAATGTCATTAAAGATTATAGTTAACATAAACATTTTATGAACTTTATAGCCATATACAAATCTAAGTAAAATATTTTGGATTTAAAATAACTTCTTTAACACATGCCATGAAAACATAACAAAATGATTTTTAAAACTCATAATGGAGCTTGAAAGATTATACACTATACTATTGTTATGATGATGATGATGATGAAAGGGTATTACAAGCCAAAAAAATATTGGTTTTACCGACAGGTCAGGCTTGGCTTGCCCTCTCACCTTAAACAAACGACCTGAAAGTCCAAAGGTTGATGCAAGGATTGGAAGGTTTATTCAGATTACCGGTACTCAACTAAATGTCTAACCAAGCAAACAAACAAAGAGAAAAGAGGAGCAGTGGGGTCCAGTTTATCCTAGTCCCCATGGTGAGGCCAACCTATTCCATTAACAGTAATTGATAAAAGCAGTTCTCCCCACTGTTTTCAGAATAAAGAAGAAAAGTATTGACTAGACTTAAATCAGAAAAACAAAGCATAGCCCGGAGCCCTCCAGGGTGCACCTGCATAGTAGTGGAAACAATCCAACCAAACAGAAGAGGGCTCAGAAAATGAGAGAAAGCTAAAGAGAATAAAGCACTGCCTTGTCAGAACTTAGGCCACGGAATCCAGGAGAGATCCACCAGCAGCAGAGACATGGGAGCAAAATAGTCCCAGTGGCCACTTGCCTCTTGCAGTTGGAGTCCTCTCCGGTGCCCAAAGTTTTCCAATTTTTGCCAGTGATTAAATTAGGTTTTCGGATTCCAAAGTCATAGAAATGAACAATGTACCCAGCAGTAAAGCAAGCAACGCTTTATTAAAAGAGGAGATAGACTTATGCATAAGGGGGGTAGCGACAGTAAAGCTAGCCCCCGAGGGGAGCTGTTCAGGGTCTTTCATAGGGGAAGGAGTTAAGGGGTATAGACCAGCGTCGCTGGAGGTGGTCCGTTCAGTTCTTCCTGGTAGTGTCATGGGTGCATGCTCAGTAGGCAGTGGTGTTCATCATTGTCACCCAAGGAGGGTCATTGTAGCAGTCACCTTGATGCTTTGTGCACAGGTGGGAATTCCTAAAGGGGTCTTAAGGCTAATCTGTAACTTTTACAATTACGGTAAACAAGCCTTGGGGAAGGGTTTTGCAACTCAGTAAATATGTTTCCTCTCTTATCTCAGTCTCTTTTGTCAGGGCAGCCCATGGGGTAATCATTTGCCCTGGGGGGGGTGTCTCATGACTGAGGAGTGGAAAAGTAACAAAGTGTCTTCTGCAGGGAAAATGGAGTCAGTTTGGTTCACAGGCTTAGCCTTACTCTGTTTCATTGGGATGTACTGTCCTGGATGTTTCTCTGACTCTTTCCCATTCTCGCCATCCCATGGAACAGAGCTGAGGAAATGCTGTGCAGGGTAGAGTGTTGCCTTAGACAATGTCGTCCTGCAGAGTGGACATGTGTGAATGTGGGTGTTTGAACATGAACATATGTGTTTGTGGGTGATTTTGTGTGTGCGTGTGTATGAGCATGTGTGTTTGTGAGTGTGTGAGTATGTATATGTACAAGTGACCATTTGTGTGTAAATGTATGTGTGACTGTGTGTGTGTGTCTTTGTGTGAGTGAGCCTGTGTGACTGTGTGTTGTGAGCATCTGTGAGTGCATTTGTGCGTATGTGTGTTTGTGTGAAACAGCCCAAGCCCTGAGGAAGAGAATCTGGGTTCACATGACTGTGGCGCAAGAAAATTCTAAAACATGCAAGCTTATTAATCTCATAATAAATAGATTCCCTGTGTTTTGTGTTGCTATAACAGAAATACCTGAGACTGGGTAAATTATAAAGGAAAGAGGTTTATTTGGCTCACGATTCTGGGACAGCTGCATCTGGCACGGGCCTCAGGCTGCTTCTACTCGTGGCGGAAAGTGGCAGGGAGCCAGCGGGTACAAGCAGATCACATGGCGAGAGGAAGCAAAAGAGAGAGAGAAGGTGCCAGGGTCTTTTTAAGCAAGGAGCTCTCGCGGGAACTAATAGAGCCAGAACTCACTCATCAATCCCCCCTCCCCCAGGGAGAGCATTAATCCATTCATGAGGGATCCGCCCCCATGACTCAGTCAGTTTCCAACACTGCCACAGTGGGGATCAGATTTCCACATGAGTTTTGGAGGGGACAACACATCCAAACTCTATCACCCGGTATCCTGAGTGCAGCTGAGAAGTGCAAAGTCATCTCTTTCTCTGCTCATTTTGTGGTTAGTCATGCAGCAGAATGAGGCTGTCTGATTTGGTAGAAGCAGATGCTGCACGCACGCGTGTGTGTGCGCGCGTTGAAGGGAGGCCAGTGGGGAGCACTTCACAAAGTGGATCAGCCTGTCAGCGCAGGTTCATCCAACTGGGTGCCCTTGGGGGGTGAGAGCAGCTGTCCTGAGTGGAAATCTCCCCAGCTCCTTGGCTGGCCCTCCCTTCCTCCCTTCCTCCCTCCCCCATTCCCCCCAGGACAGGGACACCAAATTGGGCTCAAGCCTGTGTCTTTAATAAGCTCAGAAACCGGTAAATCATGGTAATGAGAAAAACAAGGAGCACATCTGCTCCTGATGAAGCATTGCATACGGGCTGATCAATGGCTCCAGAAATTGTCCTTTGGACATTATTCAGGATGAAGTTGTGCTGCTAGAGTACAGTTTCCCATTCATAATTGGATGATGTGTCAGAGTGGTCGTGGTTCCTTTTGGTGACACCATCGTCCTGCTTTCAGTTCAGGTCTTCTTAGGAAATTTGAAGTTGTGCTTCCAAAGTACTTTTCTTTTTTTTTTTTTTTTTTTTTTTTTTTTTTTTTTTTTTTTTTTTTTTTTTTTTTTAAAATTTTTTTTTAACTTCAGCACCCATTTTTCACCAAAACCAATTTTAGCAAGGAAAGGCGATGAATTTCCAGGAGCATCTTCTGGCAAAAAGAAATGCTTTTGACTCAGTTACTTTTGGAGACACCCTTCAACGTTACCTGCCCCCTTCCCCCCACCCATGAACTCACATTTATTTGTGGCAAGGATTGGCGGCAACTTGTGATTAAAAGCATTCGTGGGCCTGACTGTGAGCCCCTTGGGTGTACACTCCTCTCAGCCAACTCTGATTTTCCCATGCCATGTCCAGAGCCACCAGGGAAGGGACTTAGATGCATCCATAACCCCTTAGGGCGCCCAGGGGCTGCTCATGCACGTCCATACAGGGTCATTCATTCATTCATTGGACACTGGTTTAGACGCTTGGGATACACCAGTGAAGCGAACAAAGATCCCGGCCCTCCTGAGGTTTATGGGATAGCAGGTAGAGACAGACATACAGTAGACGTCATAAGTAAGGAAATAATACGTATGTTAGCAGGTTCTGTGGGAGTAGGGTGGGTCACGAGTATGAAATGGAGTGGTCAGGGAAAGCCTCGGTGAGAAAGTGACATCCGAGCGGACTCGAAGGATGACTTTGATATCTAAGGGAGGTGCATGCCGGCCGAGGGGACAGCTACAGCAAAGGCCCCAAGCGGGCCCCGGGCCGGCAGGTTTGCGGAGCAGCAAAGAAAGAAGCCCGTGCGGCTGAGTCAGGGAGAGCGAGGGGAAAAACACTAGTTGGGGCCGCCAGCTAGGGCGTGGGGTCAGGTGACGGGCGCCGTGGTGGGTGAGGCCCCGGGCTGTTCCTCTGCCTGAGATGGGAGCCAGCGCAGGGTTTGCAGCAGAGGAGGGGAGGATCTGGCTCGTGTGTTAATGCGATCACTGCCTGCTGTGGCGGGAATAGACTGTAAAGCGGCAAGTGTGGAGCTAGCCAAGGCAGGAGTTCAGGTGCGAAATGATGGTGCAAATGCTGGGTTGAACTGCTGAATGGAGAAATCTGCATGATAACAGCATGAATTTAGCAGGGTAGATTTTAAAGCTGGAAGTGGACAATTTTTTTGGTGTTTGGATTTCAATTTTGCTTCCAAGTCCCCTGGAGCTGGCCATGTATATTGCCCTCTAGGAAAAAGAGAGGAGAGAGAGCCTGAGCACCGGATCTAGTCCTCAGGTTCTCCTTAGAAAGACAAACCCTAAGGGGAGGCTAAACAGACACAGACTGAGGCTAAACATGAAAAATCCTTCAGGAACTCTGGGTCCAAGGACCTGGGTGTCCAGTGGCGGGTCAAATTCCTGGACTAGCAGGAGGGTGGGAAAAAAGGCTGACTTCTCTTCCACGGACTAGCTGCCTCAGTTTCTCCTTCAGCGCCTGCCTGCAACTGATGGAAGTCTCTGGAAGACTTCAGGACGCACAGAGGAAGAATAGAGAAGCCTCTCTCACCTCCCTTATCAAACGACTCTACTAGCTTCTCCTTCGGTGAAGACTGCGCCCCTTCCCATCCCTGTGCCATGGAGGAGCTTGAGAAAGGGGTCTGCAGGTACACCTGGGCAGGAGGCTTTTTGGAAGAGAGAGGGAGCAGTGGACCTTGGCAGGTGGACGGTGGGAGGGGCAGCAAACTCCAGGGAAAGGACTAGACTGGGGGGGGGTCTTTGCAGTGGGGGCCCTGAGTCCACTGTACCGTCCCAGGGGCATCCAAAATTGTGCAAAGAGTCGCTATCTAGGAGGCCAGGCTTCTGGTCCTGGCTGCGTCACCAAGGACCTTGAGCAAGGACCTGTCCCCTCTGGTGTCATCCCAGAAGTAAAGGGTGGTCCTAGGTGACCTCTGAGGCCTCCCAGCCCGGACACAAGGGATTGCGGCTTAGCCAGAGGCCCACTTCTCCCGCTGCGCTGAGCCAGCTCCGCAGAGGGCGAAATGCGCCGACGCAGGAGAGCACGCCGCGAGTCGAGACTTAGTGATTCACAGGGCGGCTCGCTGGGAATACAAACGCGGCGCGGGAGTGCAGGGCAGCGGAGTACCCCGGGCGAGCCCGCCACCCTGCGGCCAGCCCGCGCCCTGCAGGCTGTGCTGTGGTTGAAGCGTTGGTTTCTTTTACGCAGGGGAGGTGGAGGGGTGAGGATGCGGGTGCGCGTGGGGGTGAAGAGCGGGGCGCCTCTCTCGCAGCTCAACTCTCCCGGTCTCAACTACCGTCTAGTCCACAGTCCCTTTCTGATCATCTCTAGGAGATCCTCTACACACAGGGCCACAGATTGACTTTCCGACTCTCGAGGCAATAACACCCACTTCACAGGGTTCTTGTCGTGACCAGAGTTGTTGCCCCTGAACCCGAGCAAGCCGAGCCCCTACCCTGCGTCCTGCGTCTCAGGGGCCCCATGCTTTGCAGTGCCTTCCTTGAAGGAAGTTCCCCACCAGTTCCTGGGACCTCTGGGCAGGCCGGGAATGAGCCCAGAGCACAGACTACCACCCGCATAGACCTTGGTCCCACTAGGCTCTCTCAATCCTATACCCACCCCACTCCCATCCTTGCCATGGGGTCGGTCAGATGTCCTGAGAAGCTCCAGGACTCCCACCTATGGGACTCCCACCTGTGGGAATCATCACAGGGCCCCATGGCCTGGGCCTCCATCGAGGGGTAGGTGCTTCTGGAAAGTAGATTGCTTCTGCTGGCCAGTGAGGTATTTCTTTTGCAGGAGGGAGAGAAATTGGGTAGTCAGATTGGGACTGACAAGCTGATTTTGGTGACTCAGTTTACCCTAAGGGTGCTCTATGGCAGACAAATATGTGAGGGCCTACTGCCTGTGCTGTTTATTTATAGGAGGTGGTCAAAGCATTAATGCCCTCATTCCACAAGTCTTAAGTGCCTAAGACTCAAAGAGGTTCTCATGTTCTGGGACCTCTTGGCAGCTCTGGCCAGTCACTCCTCTTCAATCTCTGAGAGGCTCTCTTCTGCAGGCTTCAGGACACTACCCTCTCTTGGCTTTCCTATTCCCTCTCTGTCCACTCCAAGTCTCTTGTGCATGATTCTTTGCCTGTCCCTCAGGGCTTTGTTCTGAACTTCTCTCCTTTTCTCTGCCTACACTCCCTCCCCACCAAACTCACCCACACCCAGGATTTGAATTACCACTTGTATGCAGACTGAACCAATGTCTGTACCTCTAGCCCCAGGCTTCTCCCTGAGCTCAGGAATCATATACCTCACTGCCAGGCAGGCATCTCCACATGGTCGTCCTGCAGCTGGCACCCACTCACTGTGCCCAAATCTGACCTCATGATCTCTGCAACCCCTGATGGGTTGCATGGCCATCTGGAAATAGTGCAAACTCCTTATCTTGACCTACAAAGTCACTTGTCACCAGGGCTACCATTGACATCCACCCTTTCCAGTCCTCACAGGGGCCGCACGCTCTCTCTGTCCATGCTATTCCCTCTGCCCCTCACTGCTTCATCAGCCCCTCCTGGCTCTTTGCCTTCCCTATTCATCTGAGCCCCCACCATGTGCCAGTGCAACTCTCTTCCAACACCTTCACTACAACTCCCCACCCCCACCCCCCAAGTCCTGCTGCTGCGTCTCTCTCAAGGGCCTTAATTAGCCATCCACCCTCTCCTGGAATGTAAGTGTGCTAAGCTTGTTTTAGTGTTTCTCAACAAAATGCGACTAGCTTTTCAGATGGAACAGTTCCCCCATTGTAAGGGTCTTTGAAGGATTTGTAGCATGTCTGGCCTTTACCTTCTAAATGCCAGCAACACAGCCCTCAAACCCAGAAATTGTGTGAACCATGAAACCTACACAGTACTTTTCTAACTGCTCCTTGGGGAGACCTTATCTTTTCCAATTGAGAACCACTCTAGTCTTTCCAGTTCGAAGACCCTTATTCTTTTGGGAAAACGTGAAAGCAAAATGAGAGCTGAGTAGCTCTGCTTTCTGTCTGCCATTTATTAACTCTGTGCTATCTACTTCCAACTGGGGGTCAGATAATGACAGAGATGACAGCATTTAGACTGGAAAAACAATGGGGAAAACCCAGGGAGCAGGTGACACCAGGCGCCATGTCAGGGAAGGGGCATGAATGGTTCCAGGGCAGCAGAGCAGCCCAGGTGTGAGCATGAGGGCGACAGGATCTAGTTCACAAGAGAAGGGAGCTCTGGTCCTGCATCCTCGGGAACCCCACCTGAGCCTCTCTCCCTCGGTCCTGGATCTCTCAGAGACTGCAGGGCTCAGCCAGCCCATTTGGCATTCTAGAGCTCTTGGCTCAGGGAGGAAAAGGGAGCTGAGAATGACCTCTCTGTGGGCTTCCTTGTACTCAGGAGCTAGTGCCCTGAGGGAAGTCACCCTTCCAGGCCATTTGCCCTCCAAAGTTGTCATTCCAGTTCACTTCCAGTCTAGAACTCTGCCGAGATTGATTTTGTGACTCAGGTTCCCGCCTTTACACTCAAACCTCTCCAGAGAGATCCTAGCTCAACTCCCTGTCTCTGCCTCTTCAGCATCCACGATTTCCCCAAACTGCTGCATCTAATCTCTGGCATTGAACTCCCATACTGATCTCCAAGGTCTTCAGTGACCTTTAAATGCTTAACTCAATGGTTACTTTTCAGTCTATACCCTATCTGAACTGTGACACTGCGCTTCTGCCTTCTCGTCCTTGGTTTCTGATACGTACTTGGTTTCCTGGTTCTTCTCCTGTCTCTCTGACTGTCCAGACTTGCTCTTCATAGTGTTAGTGGCTGTCACTTATTTGTTGCCTTATATTTGCTAGACCAGAGGTTCTCAACTCATAGATGGGTAAGAATTTTGGTCGTCAAATGCTGATGTGCAAGAAATATAATTTTTGTTTTCTAAAACAACCTAGTTGCTGAGGCCATGATCCCATTCTTCCAGGATATCAGAAAACAACCTCAGGATCCCTCCAGGGTTGTACTACAAATCTGGGACTTCGGGTGATGCTATCAACCCAGATGCCTCACACAGCCATTTGTTCCCCCCGAACATTATCTCAGTCACATTGGGGTGCTCCAGAATCACCTGAGATGCGTGTTAAATCTCTGGCTCCATCCCCTGAGAGTCAGATTCAGTAAGTGTCATTTGATCTTCACTATAAAAGCAGCCACCATCTATTGCACTTCATATGTGCCAGGCATTGTGCTCAGCATGCCACATATATCTTCTCATGTCAAGGCAGCAAAGAATTGGGGTTAACTGTGCAGGTTCCACGGTCAGACTACCTGGGTTTGAATCCTGTGTCTGCCACTGAGTAGTTGAGTGACCTTGGGTGAACTGCTTAAACTCTCCGCACTTCAGTATCCAACTCTGTAGAATGTACCAACATCATAGAATTGTTGTGAGGATTATATATTGTAATACCTGCAAAGTGATTAGAACAGGGCCTGGCATGGAGTAAGTACAATAAAGTATTTGGTATTATTATTAGTTATCCTAATAATACTATGGGCTAAGTATTTATTACTAGCCTCATTTTATAGATGAGAGAATTGAGGCCTACATAAATCAGGTAACTTGCCCAAGATCATGGAGCTAGTAAATGACAGAGCATAACCTCAAACATGGGCAGTCAGATTCTAGACGTCAATGTCATTGAGCCTGTGGGTGACCCACACAGCAAGTGTGCAATAGAAGGCCAATAGCCCAATAATTTTGGAGGAGAACACCCAGACTCAGAGAAGTGGCTTACCCAAGTCATGCACTCACATGGCTCATCAGTGGGAGAGCTGGGATTTCAACACAATCATGGCTATGTGGGGGTATAAAAGAGTGAAGCATACTTTGGAAACAGTGAACTGACTCACAGTAACTAAGGGTAAAATGGCAAGCACATGAGCAGCATTTAAAATTGAAAGAATCTTATCAGGATCATCAATGTGTCATCTGAATCCATTGGTGAAATGTCAGTCTTCATCTTACTTGAGTCTGAGCAACATTTGACAGTGCTGCTCACTTCTTTTTCCTTTGAACTGCCTTTCCTTGGCTTCCAGAACACCACTCTTTCCTGGTTTTCCTGGTACTTTACTGGCCATTCCTCTTCTGTATCCTTGCTGGCTCCTCTTCCTCAGCCTGTCCTTTTATCTTTTTTTTTTTTTTTACATTTTTTTATTGTGCTTAAATATATATAACATAAAATTTACCATTTTAACCATTTTAAGTGTACAGTTCAGTGACATTAATTACAGCTGTCCATCACTATCCATAGGAGATTGGTTCTAGGACCCCCTCAGATACTAAATTCCACAGATGTTCAAGCCCCTCATATGAAATGGCATAGTATTTACATATAACCTATGAACATCCTCCCATATACTTTAAATCACCTCTAGATTACTTATAATACCTAACACAATGTAAATGCTACATAAATAATTGTTATACTCTATTGTTTTTTATTTGTATTATTTTATTGTTGTAGTTATTTTTTTTATTGCTTTTTTTCCAAATATTTTTCATCAGCTGTTGGGTGAACCTGTGAATGTGGAACCTGTGGATATGGAAAGCCGACTGCACATTCACAATATTGTGCAACAATTACCACCATCCATCTCCAGAACTTTTTTGTTATACGAAACAGAAACTCATACCCATTAAACAATAACTCTCCATCCACCTCCCCCACAACCCTGAAAAATGTGTTTCTTAACCATCATCCTACTTTCTTTCTGTATGGATCTGCCAATTCTGAACACTCCATATAAATGGAATCATATAAGATGTTGTCTTTTGTGACTTGTTTCTTTCACTTAGCATAATGTTTTCAAGGTTTATCCATGTGGTGGCATGGATCAATACTCTATTTCTCTTTACAGGTAAGTTATTATATTCAATGTGCATGCACATTTTGTTTATTCATTCATCTGTTGATGGATACTTGGGTTGTTTCCACCTTTTGGCTATTGTGAATAATGCTACAATGAACATTGGCATACAAATGCCTGTTTGAGTCCCTGTTTTCAATTCTTTTGGGTGTATACCTTATCCTTTTAGTTTTAGGAGGCTCTGGTGATCAGTCCTCATACTGTTCCCTTACTGCATTCTACATCATCCCATTTAGACTCATGACTTTAAATACAACCCAATGCTGCTGTTTCCCAAATGTTTATCTCCATCCCAGAACTTTCCCCTGAACTCCAGACTTATATCAGCAACTACTTCCTCTCCTTCACCACTGGATTGTCTGGTAGCACTCAAAGGACTGAACGCATCATTACTGAGCTCTTGGTGTTTTTCCCAAACATACTACAACTGTATGTTTAGTAAATGGCATCTCTATTCTTCCATTTGATCAAGCCCCAGACCTTGGAGTTTTCCTTGACTCTTTCTTCATTCCCCAAACCAATCCATCAACTTTTCAATCCATTGCTCAATGTAACAGATTCTGTTGACTTTAATTTCAGAATATATCCAGAATCTAAATACTTCTCACAACCTCCATGACCACAACCCCAGTCTCAGCAACCATCAGTCCTCACCTGGGTTACTCCAACAGCCTCCTAAGTGGTCTCCTTGCTTCTACCCTTGCACAGTTCCCAACACCCACCCTATCGTCTATTCTTAGCCCAGCGGCCAGAGGGGTCCTTCAAGAACATAAGCCAGATTATGCAAAGCCCTCCAACAGCATCATCAAAGTTCTTGCAATGGCCTGCCTGATATGGCCCACCAACACCTCTCTGACATTTTCTTCCTCCACTTTCCTCTTTACTCACTCCATTCTAGCCATACTGGCTTACCTGTTGTCCCCCTAACATGCTAGGCACACTGTTGCCTCAGTGTAGCTTCACTTGCTGATCCTTCTGCCTGGAACGCCTTTGTCTAGTTGTCTGTCAGTCTTGGCCTATATGTCACTTTCTTAGAGAGTTTTTTCCTGCCCTAACCCAATTTAAAACTCTAATCCACTTCTCACCTGTGCTCCCATCCCCCTTCCCTGCTTCTCCATAGCACTTAGCATCATCTGGTATACCTTATCTTTTACTTCTTTACTGTCTGTCTCCTCCAACCAGAATGTCAACTCCATAAGAGCAGAGATTTTTGCTTGTTCTGTTCTCTGACGTATCCTTTGTGCTAGAATAGCCTGGCACAGAGTTGGCACTCAATAAATATTTGTTGAATGAACATATGAATGAAAAAATGTATAATTTCAAACACAGTTAACTGGGTATCACATCCTATCTCAAACCAAATCTCTTTTTTTGTATAGTATGCTTCTATGCCTACTTTTCTGAAATCTGATGCTTCACCCCATACTTCCCCATCCTGGAATGGTTAAAGTCTCCATTCTAGGCCCATAACTTCCCCTGTACTTTTCTCTATAAAATTTATCTATTTCTATGTATATAGCTCATTCTTTCCCAATCAAAATTGCCAAAAATCTTGGCTATTCTTGCTATCTCCTTTTCCTTACTTCCCACTCACTACTCGACTCAGTCCAATCAGTTTTCCTTCTCTATGTTGTCATCAAAACAGTTCCTGTTTTCCGTATCCACTCACAATGGAATACTACTCAGCTATAAAAACGAATGAAATACTGCCATTTGCAACAACATGGACGGACCTTGAAAGAATAATATTAAGTGAAACGAGTCAGGCAGAGAAAAAGAAATACCACATGTTCTCACTTATTTGTGGGAGCTAAAAATAAATAAATTAATTCACTCACATACATACACACACACACACACACACACACACACAAACCGGGGCGGGGGGAGAGGAAGATATAACAACTACAATTTTTTTGAAGTTCTTACAACAAGCAAATGGAAAGGACATGCTTGGGTGGGAGGGGGGAGAGGGAGGAGGGAGGGAGGTTTTGGTGATGGGACATAATAATCAACTACATTGTATATTGACAAAATAAAAAGTAAAAAAAAAAACAAAAAACAGAAAAACAGTTCCTGTTGAGATTACCAAGGCCCTCAACATCACTAAATCCACTGGTCATTTTGATCCTATCTTA
Source organism: Galeopterus variegatus (assembly GCF_000696425.1). Classification (NCBI taxonomy): domain Eukaryota; kingdom Metazoa; phylum Chordata; class Mammalia; order Dermoptera; family Cynocephalidae; genus Galeopterus; species Galeopterus variegatus. The sequence goes on from NW_007732727.1 coordinate 125,145, forward strand.
TTTGAGTTATATGACTTCCTTCTTGAAACTCTTTCTTCTCTTAACTTCCAATACACATTCCTCTCATTGTTTTCCTTCTACTGCTCCAAGTATTCCTTTGCAGGGTCTCCTTCTTTTACTCAGTGTCTAAGCAAGGAGTTCCTTAAGTTCCCGCCATAGACCTTCTCTTCTTCCCACTCCTCACCCTAAACCTTCACAATCTCAGCCATCCCCCTGGTTTCAATGATTCCTCTACGCAGACAACTTCCAAACCTGTATCTCTAGCCCAGAGCTCTCCTGTGAGCTCCAGACCCATAAACCCATGGGCTGATAAACGTATCTCCTCTTGGACATCTCAAAGGCCCTTCAAACTCAACATGCTCAAAATCAAACTCATAATCTCTCTCCCTTTATTCTTTCTCCCTATGTTCTTCTGGTGATTTCTTTATCTCATTAAATGGTACTACATTTATTCAATTGCAGAACCATAAATACATGTGCCATCCTCTCCACTGTATCTAATCCATCATCAAGCCCTGACAATTTTACTTCCAATATACATATAAAATCCATCCTCTGCATCTACACTAGAATCATCCCAAGTCTAGCCACAATTATCTCAACAACTACAGTAGCCTCTTAATTGGTCTCTTCTCCACTGTAGCCCACTCCAATCCACTCTCCATGCTACAGTCAAAGTGATCTTTTGAAAATGTGAATCAGATCATTTCAAATTCTTGCTTATAAAATTCTCTATGACTTCCCACTAGTCTTAGGAATCAGACAAAAGTCCTCTATGTGACATTTAGCCCTGGCACAGTGTAGCTTCTACATACACCTCCGGCCATATGTCTCACCTTGCTCCTCCACACTGGAGATCTTCTAGACCTACCTATGCATCCTGTTTGCTCTTTCTTTTTTAAATTACTTTTTATTTATTTATTTATTTTTTTAATTTTTATTTTGTCAATATACAATGTAGTTAGTTAT